>NW_020798758.1:0-86985 GCF_003344945.1 Aspergillus welwitschiae | reverse complement strand
ATGTAAAAAAATTTATTTTATTTTGTATGTGAAATGAGAGAGGGTCAATCATAGGAGCGGTATCTCCAGCATTGGTTGTATCAGGAGATTGACCTGAGGTCCCCCGAGTCTCCTGCATTGTAGATGTAACATCCCTGTCAGGCCGGGCGCAGCCACAAAGTTACTGACTGCCCAGACTTTAAGGCACTTCCGCCAGTACCCGCCTCATCTCCCGCTTATGCACCACTTCCACGAACACGCAGCACACCTTAACCAACCACCTCATATCCAATTTATCATCCAGGTGACGCAGTATACATCTCCCCTTGAGCTAGTCATGGCCACTCCTAGAATGGGTGGCGTTGTCGCCGCAGTCACAGTGGCCATAGCACTCTTCGCCATATACCTCTCACCATCCACTGATGTCATAGTTGAACATATCAATGGTTACTACAATGTCGGTTTCCCAAAAGCACCCGTATCTCCTTCCCCTACAGTTTATGATCCTCATCGTGGCATCAACTATATTGGCACTTTGTCAAATGGGGTAGAACACTTTCAAAACATCTTCTACGCAGAGGAGCCGACTGGCCCCCGTCGCTTCGCTCCCCCAGTCCCCGTCCGCCCACCGAAAGGTTCTGTGATCAATGCCACTCAGTCTGGAGCATGGTGTCCACAGGGAACAGGAGATATCCTGCCTTTCACGAGTAGAGTGTCGAATATCAGTGAGAATTGCCTTAGCTTGAGGGTTGCTCGCGCGACCGGTGTGAAAAACCAGGATAAGCTTCCTGTTATGGTGTGGTTACATGGAGGTAGGTGTATTCCTGCTGTACTTGCTTCTAAAGCCAGCACTGATGATGATTATGTTTAGGCGGTCATGCCTGGGCTCTGCTTCTGACAAGCTTTACAATCCAGAAGGACTGCTTCAAGAGGCAGTGGCAGCGGGGAAGCCGCTGATATACGTCGGGATAAACTACCGACTAGGATGTAAGGGATATACTTCGTGCGCCCATTTGGTTGTTGCTGACAGTTTAAAGTCTTTGGATTCGCGACCAGCAAGGCTATGATTGCAAAGAAGCAAACAAATGCCGGACTGCGTGACCAGCGCGCTGCCTTGGAATGTGTGTAGACCAATCATGCATTACTGAACCCTTGATAACTTATTGGCCAGGGGTCCGGGACAACATCGAAGCCTTTGGGGGTGACCCCAGCAGAGGTGCAGCAACCAAATGATATCTTCAACAGGCGCCTACAGCTAATGTAGCCATAGTAACTGCTATCGGACAGAGCGTCGGGGCCAGCGACATCGGCCTGCATTTGACATCATTCAACGGCACCAAAGGTGTCCCTTTCCGACGCGCAATGTGAGTTGATCTGATTCCTCTCGCTCTTTCCACTCACTTAACCTGTATCAGCATGATGTCTGGCGCCCCAGGTGTCAACTTCAACAGTGACGCAAGTCTGGTATCCGAGAACACCGCAAACATAGCGCGAGAGGTTGGTTGCATCAACACCAATGACGCCGAATCCCTCGAGACCCTCGAATGTCTTCAAAGCATCCCCTTTGACACCCTCACCAACCTCTCCGTCACGGCATCACGTGCAGCTCGCCCCCCGTTTGGAGAAGGATTTTTCTACCCGACCATTGACGGCGACTTTCTCCCCGCTCGACCCTCCGAGCTCCTGCGTGCCGGCAACTTCGTCAAAGATATCCCTATTATTGCTTCGTGGGTGGCCAACGATGGAGCCTGGTATGCCCCGCCCCCCACCTCCACCGACGAAGAAGTGCTTGCTAGCTTCGGACTGTGGCTGTCGAAGCTCTCCACTTCCACAAAAGCAAGACTGCTGGATTTGTATCCCATCACAGACTTCGCGCATATGATCCGCGAGAGCTACGACGGCCCTATCTCACCGCAGTACTACCGCGCTGCGCAAATGAATCGTGATATCTGGTTTACCTGTCCAGTGCTTGATTTTGCATGGCAATATGCTCAGAATGGGGGGTTGGTCCCGTCAAAAGTCTGGCTCTATGAGCATAATGCGACTAGATACGCACCAGTATTTGAAATGATGGGCGTACCGATGTGGCGCGTTGCCCATCTTAGTGATATTCCTTATGTCATGAATACTGCTAATCTGGAGGGTGGGGCTGATAACTCCCCGGAACAAATGAAGTTGGCACGGGAAGTGAGCAGACAGGTAATTGGGTTTGTGCATGATGCGAGTCCTAGTGAGGCGTGGCCTGTGGCATTCTTTGGGATCAGTGAGCAGGGCCTTTCGAAAGATTCACCTGATCAGCTGTCGATCCAGACTTTCGGGGGCCCTATGGGATCGCGAGCCGTCACAGTCCGCAAAGGTGCGGATACGAGTGGTTCCACGGAAGCAGAAAAGGCACTGTTATGGGAGAGGCTATTTGACCGGTGCGAATTCATCAACAGTGCGCAGATGCGAGCAGAGGCCGGAGTATAGTCTTACCTATAGGATGGTGACGCTATACTAGGCCTGTTATAAGGAATAAGGGGTATATTTAATGGGTTGGTCGGTTAGAAGATAACACCGATAATAATATCTAATTGCGGAGTAAGGTGGTTTCATCGGTTCTTAGTCCCGACTCCAGTCTCACGAGAAACTATAGCGTGCTGCTGCCGCATGTCAAGAAGGTACAAGCTCATGATGAGAGTGAGTATCTGGGATTACCGTATAACCTTCTTCTTGGATATCACAAAGCATACAGGGCCGATTATCGCCCCAGATACGTTGTTAGATGCCTTTCAATTGGAAAGCAAACCCCGGAATGTGACAAATGAGCGAGATAGTGCAGGCTGGGTCGTTTGATGGGATCCTGATTTTGGTTCAGTCGAAAGAGCTGAGGTGGAGATTGAGTGGTGCCATCCTCGAAAACAGAAATAACCACCGCCTGGTCGCATATTCATTTGTGTGAATGAGATACTAGTGTCACGTACCTAGCAAATCACGTATTCAGCTGGCAGTACACCAAATAGAAGGTTTAAGGTAACATTGATTGGATGACGGAGCAAGCCCGAAAATAGCCTTATTGGTTGGTACATGGCAGGAAGCCTAATATGAATAGAGAACTTACCCCGACGATCTAGAACTGGGTGAGGCCATGCTGTATGGCTTTCAACTCCGTTACGCATGATCATGGCCGACAATAGACTAGATAAGTGAAGATTGGTAGCCGATTGGATAGATGTATAATGCAAGCTCCCTGCCTGCAAGATCCTCCTTGACGCCTTCCCGGGTCAGTCAGACAGCGAAAAATCGTAGCAGAGAACGTGCGGAGACAGATAGTCTGGTTCGGGATTTGAACTTGCAGTCAAGATAAACTAGCACGGCGCTCCCGGCCCTAGCTGTGGGGGCACAGATGGTTCCCTAGTCTCATCCCGAGTCATGTTTCTGACACTGACATGATCTAGACAATACAATTTGCGAACCCTGAAATCCACTAGATGTGATGGAGGGTGGTATCCCCGCTTCGTACCCTCGTGACGATCCTAAAATCACACCATTCAAGCCCTGCTGGAGCCTTTAGATGGGATGCTGAACACGGAAAGAGGAGCCGAGAGTCTCGATCTCGAGATTCCTGCAGATTTTCACGGAGCTCATACCTCTCCGGGATGGTCTTGCCCATTGCATGCACTGCAAAGTAGATACGCTTTGTTGTTGTTGCAAGCGGAGCGGCCCGTTCGCCCCCATTACGGTGGGTCTCGGATCTGCCGTCCAAAATGACCAGTCGGATAATACAATCGTAGAACTTCAGGAGAGCAAGTCCCTAGGGACATCTTCTTTACGGTCTCTATCACAATTTTAAAGATGATAAATGACCTTGTGCGGTACCGTTCATTTCGGTATAGCATACTCGGCCCCGTGAGCAGGGAAGCACGACCGATGTCGTACTCAAACACGATCGGAAAAGCAAAAACAAATCCCCTCGGGATATGAAAATGGCCCTAAACGTGCCACTAAAACAGCCATCGGGGTTTGGTAGGAGTATAGCATGCCACATCCCTGCCATCTTGTCAATAATGGTCATGTACTGCTATTTGCCACTGTACACTATTGTGGATGGTGTAACTAGAGTTGGAGAACATGCACACAAAACCTGATTGATACGACCTCATATTGCCAATGATAGGGTAAACATGACCCTCAATACCCCTCATTTGATGTAAATGGAGCATTTACCAGAATCAATGCATTCAATTGTACAGCCACCCATCATCCGAAGTCAAGCCAAGTATCACGAAGTCGATAAGATCGACTGCTACAATAGTGTCGTGTGCGTGCTATAAAGTCTCTCCTCTGCCCCAGCATGCTCAGACTCTTCCATCCAGAGAAAGCCCAAATACTACACTCAATATTCTCATTTACTATTATCTCTTGCAAACCATATTCCAAGTTCCTTGAACAATGAGCTCTCTCGTCTCAGACGTCACTAAGGCAGCAACCACGGCTGCCACAGCTGCTACTGACGCTACTACGTCGGCTGCTACCACGGCTGCCAAAGACACTACGAGCATGGCTCAGAACATCAGCAAGGAGCTTGAGACTCTCCTGTCTAGTTGGTGTCTCGGGAGACTTACTTGGATAATTATAGCTGACCGTCACAGACTTGACTGGCGAGACGCAGCAAGTACTTCACGTCTACTCCTACGACACCCATACCAGGGTGATCAAGGAAAAGGCTTGCATTGCCATGAAAAATGCGGATCCAAGCAAGATGAAGCTTTCCAATGTCCGTGAGCTGCTAGTCAGTGAGAAGGTCTTGGAACCCAAACTGTATGTACGACTGGAGGGAAATCACCACACATACTAAGTAGTACCACAGGCTGTGGAGTACCTTTTGCAACCAACGTGGCGCGAAGGTCCTGGACAGTCATAGTTTCCAGGCGTATCTTGATATCTTGAATGAGAAGGTGAGTGCCATCTAGCCTAAATAGACTGGTTGCTAACATTTCTGCAGTCAAGTGAAGTTGGCGTGAGTTCGCTGAATCTATCCGCCAGCCATTGTACTCATATATTATAGGAAATCGATGCTGATAATGCCGACACTTACCGAGTATACCTGAAACACGAAGGTGATGAGGTTTTCTTCCCATTGGGCGGCAAAGTCATCGTGGACGTAAGTGATGGAATCATGCCATCAGCTGCCTGTATTTCTCACACCCTATGCAGAACAAGATCGCAGGCGTGTCTGCTGCAGAACAGCCTAAAGCTCCTGCAGTGCCTACTACTTTCAGTCACAACATCTTCACCAATCCAAACACCACCTTCGCCGTTGTGTAAGCCACACCTCATAGGAGAACGGGACGATATACTGATCTTGCTACCATATAGCCACCCAGCAGACATGTCGGAGAAGCACTGGAGTGTTGTCATCCGTAATAACAGTCTTCTCAACGCTCACCAGGTAGTTGAGGTTGATGACAAGGTGGGAAAAGTTGTTGAGCGCTCAATGCATACCGGTGAGTAATCATAGTACAAGTCCATATGTGCCCCTTAGCTCGTGTCTCTGTATAGCCTTTATTCTTAGGCCGCGGCCTTTTCTGAACTACCAGATCTCTGACAGTGCTGCGTCGGACTCTATTGCTAAGCAGAAGGTAAGCCAGCATTTCGTTTCACACAGCCACAATTCCGACTGACTGCTTCACTCCTAGCAAATGCTGAGGATCCCCCGGTTCCGCATCGAGGATGATTCGTATGTTGAGCAGTTCGAGAAGACAAAGTCTGTCTCGCGTGCCATTGCACAGAGCTCTTTGTCGCAGACTGCAGCTGAAATGGCCGTGTAAGTCCAGCCATGTACGAATTGACTTCTGGCTGACGATAAGACCATAGTTCAGGGGGAGCGTTTGGCTTCAAGGCTAGTGCATCCGCCAGCTACAGTGAGAATAACTCATCTTCATCGGCGTCAACCTCAACCGAGGATACCAAGGTTTTGACAATCACCTACAACGTATGGAATCTTCACAACAGCTTCATCATCAATAATATTGACCATCGCATTAGTTTCCACGGGTGGTCATTGACCTCGATCACCACAGTCTGGATCTTACGGAGGAATGCAAGGCTGACTTGCTCTCTGTGGATTCGGCTGCCAGCATTGCTAGCTTCAAAGATAAATACGGTGCGATATGAGTCCACTTGATACTGTATGGGATATAATGGCGTCTAACATGATACGCAGGTCGCTTCTTCGCTACTCGAGTTCAACTCGGTGGAAGGCTTTTGTCTTCTGAAGACATTACAGCAACCACTAGCACTGCCAAGTCTGAACAGGCCAACGCCATGAAAGCGGCGGCAGCTCTTTCATTTTCCTCTCCATATGTGCAGGCTTCCGCAAAGATGAGCTCCGACAAGTCCTCCACTTCGAGCTCGGACACGTCGAACGCTGCTTCGACCAAGTCAATGTGCTGGGAAGCCAAAGGCGGCGATACCTTGCTCTGCAATGAGTACGACCTCTTCTACCCCTTTTTGGTGTTCAATCAATCTAATCTGTCTTGATCTAGCCCGCCTGCATGGGCCGCCACCGTGGGCTCATTCTACTCCTGGCGCGCCGTTAAAGTAAGTCCTATTCCCCTGACGTTTTAGATAACAAGTTTGACAACCACCATAGCAATCCAAGGTCATCGCTCTGGAAGACATGATCTCCACTATCCCAGGATTCCAGTACATCAAGCAAAAGTTCGCGGATATCCTGAAGAACGACCAGCCAACCCTCACCACGGTATCCGTCGGGTTCCAGCTTTCGCATGGACCTGACAACAAGCTTCTTACCGTGAACCCTACTCTCACCGATAACGATGATACCGATACTTTCGGTGAGCATTGCCGATTCACTATCCTCCATCACTATCGATCCAACTAATTCCATCACAGAAAATGACGTCTATAGCATGGCCACGACAACAACCATGACCGCCGAACGCTACGACTACCTCCACAAACTCGGTATAATCGAGCAATCCTCAGATGCGGTGGGCCTGTCAGCGAAAAGCAGCAGCTCTGACAGCCAGAACTTCTACGTTGACGTAGAAACTACCGAAGGTAAAGAGGTCAAGCAGGTATGTCGATCCCAATCCCCTCCTTCCATACTAATTTGGATTAAGCACCAACTAATCCTATTCCAGCTTAAATACAACTACCCATACCGCATCTACAACAAGCCCAGCAGTACTAGCAGCGACCAGTCCTGGCTTTTCTCGAGTCCTACTCTTCAGGGATACGTCTCCACGTCGCTCATCTATGCCAGCACAAAGCATCGTGCCTCTTCCTTCCAATTCAAAAACATTACCATTGGTGAGACGTCTGAGTATATCACGAGTGGATCCCGTGTTCATATCGTTATGTTTGATCATAATGGCACGGAGATCGGCACGGCTACTCGTCAGCCACGTCTTGGTGATCGAGTTGGTGTTGATTCGGAACATTTTGGCAGGATTCGGTTGAATGAGTTTACTTTGACTTATCTTTGAAGAGTGTACTAGTGGGTAGGTAGTAGGGTTTGTTTGTGAGTCTATTGTGGTGGTGGACTACCTGATATACTGCTGGATTCTACAACGACCCTCACTTGTTAGGATTTGTTGGTAAATGCAAATTTGCTCTATTGTCGCGACATAGAGATGACTGGTATATTTGCATGACTATCTTAGGAGAGTGGGTAGAGAATTTAAAGTTGGTTGCGGTATCTCCTTTCTGATAATATTAGATCCTTAGAATAAGAAATGTAGTATGACTGTAAGAACGGGATGGATGATGATGGCTATGGAGAACTAATGATGATTTTGTAAATATGAGGTTATTTAGAAAAAGGTATGGAGAAATACACCCCGGAAGAGGGCATAGGACATCCATTCACGTAAATATCAAGAAAAAATCAAGCATCATACCCAAAAATCGACGTGCTGCTGACTTGCCTACCTAGCAGGCGGAAGCTCCAAATCAACTTGCCAAACCGGATGCCTTAAAAGGCCACCATCTGATATATTGCTGCCCTCAAACGCTGCATTTACAAACAATGTCTGATCGCCCGGTAGCAACGCTACCGCATCATCCGTGCAGTGACTTGTCCGAATAACAGCCGGCGATGTCATAGAATCAAGCTTCGATAGCTTGTTGATAGCAGTCGACCGTCCATAGTCAATAGCCGTGAAATGAGAAGGTTCGTTGCCAATAACAGTACTATCCCTCCAACGTGCAATCATCGCACCCCACCCTTCATGAATATGTCCAAAGCAATGCATGAGGGGTCTAGCTCTCGCAACGGCTTTGAAAAGATCCAGACACCCGGCTCTTCCATTTTCAGTGTAATCCATTATTCCTCTAGGTGGGCCGTGGGTAATCACGACATCAACATCTTTGTCGATCTGAAAGCCATGCCCTTTTTCAGGATGGTATTGGAAGCCCCAGTCCCCGAGGGAGGGGGTATAGGGACTGGCATAGATGTTGAGTTTCGCACCGTTTGGTAGGGTTAATGAGTGTGTGCCTTCGTCTAGGAAGATGATTCCGTTCTCTTGTTGGTGTTTGAAGAGAGTGCGGATTTCTTCGTAGTCGCCGTAGACATTCTTGACGGTGGGGTCGTTTTCGAGGCCCGCTTCGCGGATCTTCTGTTGGAAGGTTGGTGTGTCTAAGGTGAAGTCGTGGTTTCCGGCGATGACAAGCTTGAATGGGGCTTTGAGACGCTGGAGTTGCTTGATTGTTGTTTGGAACTCGGTTATGTAGGATGAGGTTGTGAGATCACCGCAGTGGATTACAATGTCTGAGGAGTGATGGAAGCACGATTCGGGTAGCTCTGCGCCATGGGTGTCGGAGAGGATGAGGAATCGGGTTTTCATGCTGGGGGTGGGGGACATAGTTTCTGTCGGAGATAGGGTTGTTGGCAGAATAATGTGACTGGTTATATGCAGCGGAAAGAAGGGAGGTATATAGAGTAGTTCCTAAGAGTTACCGTGACGCTACAATTATGCCGTGACTCTATTCATGACGGCTGGCTCAACAATACAAGCATCATTAGTACGTATTAGATCCGACGCTCTGACACATTCAGCACAGTGATAGTAGTAGCAACATATTATGTAGTATCTTCAAGAAAACAGAGAAACCTAAGGGGATCATTAATATATCTGTGAAATGACCAAGCTGAACGGGATAATGGGTTCTAGAATGTAGGACAGGGAGACGAAGAAAATGGGATTGGAAAGAAATAGCCAGATAATGTGTCTCTATATAGTCAAATCTTTCACAAGAGATTGGCGGGGATGTACTTATTGAAGTATAATGGTTGCGAAAGGGAAGAAACGCTAACCTACGTTCCTAGCCTGAGGTATAAAGTTCTGCCTGAGGTATCAACATATGTTTGACTGCCTAAGGCTGTGTCCAGCATCACGTGCCCTACAAATATGCGGGGTAAGTACCACGTGATGCATGTGCCACCGATTGTTGTCCGTCTTTGGCCTTTCATTCTTCTCCCGTGGCACAGAGCGTCATTGCAGTCCAAACCCCTGTTGCCTTCATCTCTATGCAGCTCTGCGTATATCCTCGGTACTTGACCATCTTTATTTTTACTATAATGTGAATACTTGTTTCTCGCTGCATTACAGGTTGTGGTAAACTCAGCTATAATATAATCAAACCGGTTTTTGCCCAATGGTTGCTACCAACCTGCGTATCCGTAGATACCTCGGTCTCTGCAGGTCGGGAGCCGAGTGAAGTGGGGGGCTGCTGACATGCATGCTGAGGAGACATTACATATCAGCTCTCGTCTTCCGTCAAGCTGTTTCCCCTTCCAGAGGACCAGTTATCGAGACAGACGACATGGCAGAACGGACACCTATCAAGCCCTCATCATCCACAGAAGGGTTCTTTCAATCCCTTCCCACTATCCCGCCGTGCTATAGCTTCACTACCGCAAGCGCCCGCGGAAACCACTCTTCATCCGACGATGTAGTTCTAGGCCGGATCCTGGAGCTTTATCTTCCCCACAACTGCGGCAACGCGGGCCACTCCATCCACAATCTCTCTCGCCGTGCCCTAGAGCCTAGTATCCTTCAGCACAGCGTCGACGCAGAGACCAACCCGCCTGTTCTCCGTCCACTCACCACCTTCGGCGAGAAAAACCGGGTTAATCCCCTATGGACTTCAAGTGGTTGGAAGGCGCTCAAGGCAATTGGCCAGGAAGAAGGTCTCGTGAGTGTCGCATATGAGACGGAAAACACAACCTGGAATCGCCGCGTGCATCAATTTGCCCTCAACCATGTTTGGTCCGGTAGCGCTGCCATGACGGGGTGTCCTGCCTCTATGACGGATGGGGCAGCCAAACTGCTGGCAGCTCATCTCAATGAACCGGACGGGGACCAACCCGGTCGTAGCGAAGTCTTGCGCGAGGCACACCGGCGCCTCATTTCACGGGACCCTAAAGTCGCCTGGACAAGTGGACAATGGATGACGGAGCGAAAGGGTGGCAGCGACGTACGCGGGACTGAGACGATCGCACGTCGGCTGACTCGCGAAGAACTGCTTCAGGAAGCCTCCCATCACGACGCGCACGGCATGCCGCTTGGTCCGTGGCGTATTGATGGATTCAAGTGGTTCAGCAGTGCGACCGACTCGGAAATGACGGTGATGCTGGCGCAGACCACCAAAGGGCTCAGTTTGTTCTACGCGCCAGTGCGGCGGCGCGCTGGACGGTCGGCGTCATCTTCGAGTGACACTGAGTTGAATGGTATCCGTTTGCAACGGTTGAAGAACAAAGTGGGCACTAAGCAACTGCCTACCGCGGAGTTGGAGCTCAAGGGGGTGCGCGGCTGGCTGATCGGGGAGGAGGGCCGAGGTGTAAAAGAGGTTGCGACCATCCTCAATATCACCCGCCTGTACACAGCGGCCGGCTCGACGGCGGGATGGGGCCGTGGGTTAGCCATTTGCCGGGCATACACACGAGCTCGCAAAGTTCAAGGCTCACTTCTTGAGGATATCCCGCAGCACGTGCGCTGGATGGCGGGTGAGACGGTGAAATATGCGGCAGCCATGCACTGGGTCTTCTTCGGCATCGCTCTGCAGGGGTCCGTTGAGCAGGAATGGGACCTGATGGTTCGTAATACCAAAGCTGCTGCCATTATTCCGCGTGATAGGAAGCAAGCTGCAACTCTGCTTCGACTCATCACCCCGGCGTTAAAGGCTCTGGCCAGCGTGGGCTCTGTCCAAGGTCTCAGGGAGTGCATGGAAGGACTCGGTGGGGTTGGCTATTGCGAAAACAATGAGGACGGTGGGATTCTCAATGTAGCGAGGATCTTCCGAGATACGCTGGTCAATCCCATCTGGGAAGGTACGGTTAGTGTGATGGCTGAGGATGTGGCACGAGTCATTAAGGACCGACGCCTCGGTGATGGTAAAGTCATCGACAACGTCCTCGGGAAGTGGGTGCACAATGTACTCCAACACTGCCAACATATGCTTCCCGACGAGTGTGCGTTCGTCAAGAAAAGACTGGAGAGTCTCGTCCAAATCACGAATCAGGCTGACAAGGCGGAGCTGCTTTGGCGGGGGAGGGAAATAATTGGTCATTTGCAAGCCATCGTTTGCTCTTGTCTGCTGATATATGATGCTTGCACTGATGGCAATGAGGTAGCCGTGATAATGGCAGCAAGATATATTCAGTCATTTGCGGACTCTGGTGTACAGCCACCGTCTCAATGGGATGTTGAGTCACGGAAGGATAGAATGATATTCTTAGGAAAGAATATGGCCCGGGCTGTACATGGGAAGCTTTAGAAGGAACGCCTTGGAAATATTAGTCTGTTTGTTTGGAAAGGGAGCACATTACTGTGATTTTTCGGTCTATGTATGTTTATATTGGTACACGTAATGTTGGCTTAAGTAAGGAGGAACTCGTGGACATATCTCTCCCACTGATCATGTGCTAATCCGGGAAGTTGACTACAGAGTTACAACTGACTTAGCAGAGCCTTTCCAGCTCATTGAAAGCTTTATGATGCTAAGAATATTATTATCTCGTTGCAACCAAGTCGAAAAATGAATGGAAATCCCACAAAACCATAGCAATATCTAAACAGAAAACGTCCTCACCACCTTCTCCTTCTCTCTCTTCAAGAACCGCTCAAATGTTCCCAGATCCAGATTCCACTCATTCGTTTTCTCCAAATTCGCGAACTGTGCCATGTCTCGCATTGCCAACTGCGCCTCAATGAGCGGATTAACGGCAGCCTGCACTTCGATCTCCTCCTGCGTCAAATAAGCAGCTTTAAGATCACGGCCCGTGGCCTTCCGCAGCTGGTCCACAATCTCCTTAACAGTCAACAACTCCCCCGCGATTTCAATCTCCTTGCCATGGAACTTCTCATCAGTCAGTGCCATTGCGCCTAATTTCCCAATATCCATCGGATCCACCAGCGGAATCTTTGTCTCAGTGGTCCACGCTGTAATCCAGCATCCCTTGTCTACCAATCCAGAATACATATATACCATTGGCGCCAGGAAGTTCGTCATGAAGCTTCCAGGACGCAGAATAGTCCATCTCTCAAAGCCCATTGTCTGGAGCTCATTCTCCAGTGCTTGTTTAGGCAGCAGCATCTTCCCGATGAAACCAGTGGGCGTGAAGGTGCGGATCTTGTGGGGTTCGTTGACGGCGAACGCGCTGTTGTAGACAACATGCTTGACGCCAGCTTCTTTTGCGAGAGTGAGGAGTCGCCGGCCACGGATGACTTCGTTATCGGGGTTTTGGAAGTCGGGGACCATATTTAGGAAGAGACCAGTGCAATTGGCGAGACTGGCTCGGAGGGAGGCTTCGTTGTCGTAGTCACCCGCGGTCACATCAGCACCCAGGATGCGAAGGTGTTGGGCCTTTGTGGAGAGCGGGGTACGGGTGACGGTGTGCACCTTGATACCATTCTCATGGAGGTATTTTGCTATGGCACTGCCTTGGGTGCCAGTTGCGCCACAGACGAAGACAGGCATGATGGGTGGTGGATTGATAAGTGATGAAGTTTGTTTTGAGAGTAATCGGAGTGGTAGGCAGAAAGAGGGGTGGAGGACTGAATTGTAAGACTGGAATGATGTCGATGAGGATGGTAACATGTTGGAGGCATTCTGGCTGTTTATATAGATGAGAGTTGAGATATTTTGCAGGGAGAGTATACAAAGTCCGTTGCGGCGTTCCACTTATTAAACCAAGGGTGATTGGTTGAGCTAAATTAGCGGGCGGAACTCCGCCGCCCCACTGTTTTCCTCCACAGCCATCTTACGTTGGATTTCCCACTGTCCACACATATGTCCAAAAAAATTTATTGCAGCCTCGCATTTTCTCGATCAATTGGGACCCATGAACTCATCAGCAGAGCGGACTAACGCTCCACCGCGGCGAAAGACCTGCGAGGCCTGCAAGATAGCCAAGCGCCGTTGTGATCTCGCCTGGCCAGCTTGCTTCCGATGTGCCCGCCGCAACCAGATCTGTGTGTATCCTGGTAGACAACCACAAAGCATGGACATACAGGCAACATCGCTTGCAATGCATTCCTTGGAAGGCCCTTTTTTACCGGTCCATGCCGAGGCCCAGTGTGTGACCGATATCCACTTGCACCTCCCAGAGGTAGACTCATTATGTGCTCTTGAGCTTCCCACTCCCGAAACGGAAGCAACCAACCTTTTGGCCCAATGCCCGCCTCTGCAAACCCCTGGGCTATTGCTGACACAGGAAGGTCCGAGTCCCACTCTGATTAGAATGAGGTCTTCGCTGTCTATCTCGGCTATTGTCACGGAGCGCTTACAATTCGGCATGGATGTGCTGAAACAAGCACCAAGAATGATGGTCCTAGAAAACCAGACGCCCTGGTGCCATCGCCAATTGTACAAAGATGGCATGCCCAGGTCAATGCAAGGTACGTTTGTAGCACCTCACCTAAGCTCTATGCTAAGAAATGCAGACGCCGTCGCCTGCTGCGCCCTGTACATGGCTCGAAATGAGATCAATGCTCCTGTCATCCTCTCTTCCTTCAAAACCCGCATTGACGACTTGCTCGCTTCCCCGCCTCCAAAAACACCGCTTGAAGCACTCGCCCATACACAGTCCTTGATACTGTATCAGATAATGCGCCTGTTCGACGGAGACATCCACGCCCGGCTGTCCGCCGAACCTCTAATTCCTATGCTGGAAACATCGGCCTTCAGCCTTCTGAACTATGTTTACTTCCCGGCTGCAGAGCCCGACACTGCCCTGACT
This sequence comes from Aspergillus welwitschiae, assembly GCF_003344945.1. Taxonomy (NCBI): domain Eukaryota; kingdom Fungi; phylum Ascomycota; class Eurotiomycetes; order Eurotiales; family Aspergillaceae; genus Aspergillus; species Aspergillus welwitschiae. The sequence continues at coordinate 72,758 of NW_020798758.1, read as the reverse complement.
GCACCCATGGATGCTGTCATGCAGTCCTGGACTGAGTGGGTATATCAGGAATCTGCGCGTCGCACCGCCCTCTTCACGTTTTATTTGGTGCAGATATACCGTTTAGTCACGGGTGAGAACAATCTCAGCTGCGACGGCCGTTTGGGCCTCATCCACTCATGGTATTTATCAGCGTATCTGTGGAGTGCACAGACTGCATTTGACTTTGCCGTTGCATGGAACGAGAACCAGCATTTTGTGGTCTGCAATGCAGATTTTGGCCATGTGCTTGAACGCGCGCGACCGTCGGATGTGGATGTGTTTGGACGGATGCTCCTCAGTACGCTTTTAGGAATTGATCAGGCCAAGGCCTGGTTTTACTCCCGAGGAGCAATTCTGTAAATTCATGAACCGAAGTCATTACGGCACATATTGCATCGATAGTTCATCACCACCTTCGATCGACCTTCGATCTCCACAGAGCACACAGACTTTGGCTCCCATGCGGGCTCGGGCGGATATCCCTCCGGCATCCGTCTCCAGCCTTTCAAGTTTCGGATTAGCGGTATGGCACCGTCCTGCTTGCTGCCCTTGAGCCCAGCCCATGTTCCTTGTCCGCTGCTTAGCACCAAGTTTGGTCATACCACATCTTCGCGGCTGGCCGGGAACTACAATAGTGCATGCGAGGGACTAGAAGAGCCTGGGTATTGAAGAGCAGATCAAGGTCAGACTAGTCATAGCGAGGTCAATGCTTCAAATGCATTGCAGCTTCTCCGGTGTCCTGGAATGATGGGGGCGCTAATGCAAGGCCATGTGACTTGGCCAGCCTGACAGTCAACTGCAGTCTCCAATTAGCCCCAAGGCGCTCTGGTGCTGATGAGGCAATTATGGTGTCCTCTGAAGCTGTCGCTTCAGCTAAACCCATAATGATTTGATCGGTACCATCCATGAAAATCTCGGTTTCCCCATCGTATTGCGGTCCCTGGAATCGGCAGTGGGGTTCGACCGGTCATTAATGATTCTTAGCGTACTTCGTCATGACATACCGTAACAGCCTTGAAGGCCAGCCTTGCGCTGTGTCGATGGAAGAAACTGGGTGATGGGGCTCTTACAAAGGCAATCAAGCATTCTAAGTCGTCTTTCCTTGCCCGCCATCATCATCATTCAGAAGCTGCACTCTCCGATACATCGTGACGGCGAGCTGAGAATTACTGTGCTCGTATTGCCAGTGGATAGAACTCCCCCATGACTATTACATTCCGTCGGGGACAAAATTCTCTTAAACATGATGTTATAGCGGTTGGTACACTAGCTTTATCGTTTATTAGAAAATTGTTTCGGAATCTAGTTCGGATGGCGAGTCGGACGCTAATTCGGAAATTGCTTCGGACAATGGCCTTTGCTGATGGACTGGAGGGCCCCCCACCGTATCCACAAAGCTAGTCAAAGGCTTGTTCCTTATGAAGTCAATGTGTTGATGGACGCATGACTGGGTATATGTCTGCTGATTGAAAGTTGGACGGCTCATAAAAAGCTATTGTTAAGTTGAGAGGAGGTTCCTCCTAGTCTGGAACCACATGGACGGCAGCCCGCTAATGATTGGTGACTGGACGATCACCACCAGGGCCCCGTTCGCTTTTCTGGTGGCCGCCAGCTTTCCATGCTCTACTTTCACTACCCGGTATCAGGACTAGGGGGCTTTCACGCGGCAGCTGCATTGTCCTCCTTGGTCTCCTTGTGGCTCCAGCTGTAGTATATAGTGGAGTAGAATGGCACCGATGGCTGCCCTTGGACCTCGACGACCTCTTCAACACCTAGACTCCCAAGTCCAGTCATACAAGATGCTTCAATGGAGCTCGCGCTGCCTTCCTGGGTTTAGCTTTCTGCTACTGATAGCCCTTCTCCACCTGGCCTTCTTCGATAATGCGGACTGGAACCTCAGGAAAAGTCAGAGGCCATCGCCACCTAGGAAACCGGTTCATGATCCTAACCGTGTACTGACCTTGGCGCAAGCCTTGTTCGCCATATACACTGTGGTAATTCACCTGAACATGTTTTCCTTCACACTCCGACTTACATGGTCGCTGTTCTGGGTGACGAGGCGAACGCGGCAGGTTTTTCAAAGGCGCATCGGGTCCAATGCGAGCAAACTGGACACTACAGGCGACACCCTCCTGGATTTCAGCACCTTGCAGGGCTCAGCCAATGAACAGATCTTACCAGACTCACGGAGTATAGACATAATTCATGCCATTATTGTCCCCAACTACCGTGAGGACGTGGACACACTTCGGACTACTCTAAACGTATTGGCAAGCCATCCACATGCAAGATTTCACTATGAGGTCCGGCCTAGTCTGGAATGTGGTCGCCGTTGAATGATGCTTACTCGTACTAGATCTACCTTGCCATGGAGGAGAAAGAGACAAACGCAGTCGAAAAGGCAATGAAGCTAGCCGCCACGTTCGACGCCTCGTTCCGCACCATTCAAACCACCTTTCACCCTTCTGGAATTGACGGTGAGATTACCGGCAAGGGTTCCAACGTAGCATATGCGGCACGTCATATTGTCAGTGTCCATCATAAGGCCCTGCGAGTGGAAACTTGTGATGTTATTATCACAGTCATAGATGGTACGCCAATCTCCCATTCACTCCCTCTTCCAGCATAGTTACTGACCCAGGGGTAAAGCCGATACCCATCTTTCCAGGGATTACTTCACCGAGATACAGCGCATTCGTGACTTGGATCTTCTTAAGGCTGAGCGTACCCTATACTGCTGTCCCATCATATTTGATCGAAATTCACTTGAAAGTCCCGTCCTGGTGCGATGTGCCGATCTCCTTTGGGGATTCGCCGGCTTATCCACCATGTACCCAGGGACCATGCTTGCTATTCCCACGTCAGTTTACTCGTTACCGCTATCCCTAGCAGAAAAGGTTGGGGGATGGGATAGCGATCCAACGGCGATTGGAGAGGACATGCACATGCTGCTGAAGTGCTACTTTGAGACTTCGGGTAACTTGATAACACAGGCCATCTATGTCCCCGCCAGTCAGTGTAATGTTTCGAGCGACGCTCGCCGAGGATGGCGGTTCTACCTAGATACATGCGTTGCTCGATACAGACAAGCGCTGCGACACATGTGGGGGGCTCTAGATTCAGGATATGCGGTACGACGGACGATGGGCCATCTGCGCTTCCGACGTTGCTTTGTCCTGCGGCCACGCCAGCTAGCTCTCACCCACCTCCTCTGGGAGGCCCATTTCCTGCCCTGTCATGTCACGATCCTTCTGGTGTTCTCCATGTTCTACACACTATGCAACCCCAGTGGTCATATGCACCCGACCTTGGCATTCGCATTCAACTTCACCAATACCCTTCGTACTTGCTCGTTCGTCGGCATGAACTTGGCTATCTCGCTATACGACCGCTGGCATCAGATCTGTGTTGACCGGCGCATGCAGGACATGCATGCCGCTCAAATCCCTGGCACTGGCTGCTCGCGACGCAAGTGGTACATGCCGCAGTGTCTGCTAGACCGAGTTATCTTTCCCATTTCCGGCACACTGTATGGCGCCATCCCCACGTTACAGGCCGCTTTCTCGCATTTTTGGACTGATCGGCTGGAGTACCAGGTGAGTAAAAAGCCTAGCTTTGAGCACGATTCCGCGGCCGAAGCGCCGATCTGGGCACCGGTCCATGTTCAAGTTGCTAATGAGTGTGCTTGACTTTTCCCATTGTCTTTCTATCTTGGTGCAAATGCTCTGATTGGACGGTGGCAGGTTGAAGTTGTTCTTCTTAACATGGTGGCGTCTTTACATAGTGCTCTCGACCGACACAGACACATCTAATATCAACTAGTAATATAGAGATAGCTACCACTGTGAAAAACAGTCGACTACTTGGCACGAAAATACCACCGAATAGTAGTAGTAGTAGTATATTTGATGATACAACCCTAATAAATCTATACCTTGACTACTATGTTAGAGTTAGCATAGACACAATTAGATCGACCAGCTGATCCAGTCACGGTCCCGCTGATCACTACGACTTGCAAGACTTTCTTGGTTCTTCCGCCCGCGCGAACCAACCGCAACGATGCTGGCGACCACACGTCGCATCCCGAGCAATCGAGTCGTCTGGATAGTAGTACGCTTCTAGAGGAACCTTGTCAATCCATTTTAACTTACTACGAGCGCCGGTCAACCCTGACCTGGGTAACTAGACATCTAGTTCTGATCGCTCAACCATGGATGGGATTTACTCTTCTGCCACACCGAGTGACAATGTCCGAGTGTTTCGGGCTAGGCTCCCCACGTGCGTCGGCCGAGCATTTATAGCATCAGTCACTTTGGAGGTAGAGGATATTGTTGCCTAGTGTGTTCTTACTAGGGTTTGGGTTCCGGGTGGTTGGGTTGTAGATTGGGATCGTCATTGATCTGGTCGGTTGGAGAAGTGAGCGATATAAGAAAATTCCACTGTGCCCAACGTCCTCTAGTCGCCGACGACTGGGCGATATTGGGCTAGGTCAGAGACGGGATGACTTAAAAATTTTCGACATTTGCTAGAGCATCCTCGAAGTAGAAAACATGCAGGTGAATATGCTAGCGCAGAGACTGGCTTTTCTTGCCGTTAGCGAGGCCTTTCCGTAGCGTGCTCTGGAAGCAATTTGGAATGCACGTGGGCTGCGCGATACGCACTACACGATAAAAGCTGGAGGAATGTAAATAGTGGTGGTTATTCCTGGGTTAGTAACTAGCATATCTTCAGTTAAGACAGAACTTATACGATTCACTACTTTTTTTCCTTGCCCTTTTAGTGCTGCCTGTAGCGGAGACTTATTCTAATCACTCAGACACCATCCACTGCCCGCTTAGATTTGACTGGTCATCCCCGTCCAGGGTGTGATGTGGATCAGCTTGATTGGAAAGTAATACCTCATTATGATACATGATCATGTACTAGGCTTGATGCTTAAAATACTGAGCTCATCAATGGCCCTAGGAAGGTTGAACACTACCAGACAATATAGTTGGTGGAAGACCGCCGGACTAGACATTGGCTTTCTACCAATCTCGATAGGCTCTGGGATATTGTATAGCTTAGAGGCTTCAATCGCTATAAATCCATAGTCTTCTACAAGAAGCGCGGTGATTTAATGCTTCGGTACAGAAGCTCTCGCGTGCGTTGTGTGAAGCGAACATACTTGGCAATTGTGACAGCCACCGCTCACCAGGTTAGACTGATAATCGGAAACAAAAACTCTAGAACTCTACATGCGACCAGAATATAACCTCCGTTGTAATTTTGCATAGAACCTCGCCTTGTCAGAAACTGGTTTACTGTTCAATGCCAATGTCTGTATCGACTCACATTTAGGGACGAGGCCGTTGAGTTCTCTATGGGAAACTCTTGGATCTATTTTCTAACTCGATCACAAAGACATTGATGAATAGCAACAATGAGAAAAGAATGCACAGTAACCCTGCGTTACGGGGAAACAAGTGTTTCCACAGCTGTCGGCGAGATGCTTCCATGTCATTTTCTGATGAAATTCTGGTGAAGCGCACTGACATGGTGTTCTTAATTGAACAGTGTACTACTCTCTTCGTTTCTGTCCCTCTGATTTCTGATTAAGCGTGAAGGTGCTCCTAATTAAACGTTTTCTTTGTTTCTGTCTGAACAACCTAATGGCAAGCTTATGTGTCTCGGCTCGGCTTTCCGGGTCTTGGTTAGACGCCTATCATGTGCTTTGATGCAATGTGCTAAATTAGCTCGCTGATAAGACACCTTTGAGACAAGGCTGACACAGAACACCAACGCAGATATTTGTCTTCGGCCTTCTTTCACTCTCTTTTTCCATTGTAGTGCGACAGAAATTCCTCACACTTGCATTGCAATGGGTTCTTTAGAGAAAGGAACGAGTAGTAACTCAGCACCTGCAAGACAATATCATCTGTTATCGTTACCTGCAGAGGTCCGACTCCTAATTCACGAAGCAGTATTTGATCATCGTGTTTGCCCTATTGAGCGAAAGCCAATTACAGTTCAGTGTAAGGTCTCGAAGTGTTCCTTGAAGATACAGCGAATCCCCATGCGGCATCATTCATCAATCATATCCGAAACCTGCGACCACCCAGAATGTGTGACAACACAGCAAAAGATCCTCCAATCTGATCGGTACACGGGTATCGCACCTCAAATCGCATCTCAAGGCTATCCTTGTCCGCAGGATCTTGCGAGAAATTCGATGAATCTTTCTTTCCTTCTCACCTGCCGGCAGATCTACTATGAAGCCCGACATTTACCCTATATGCGCACTATATTCTTCACACAGGAAGTTGGAAGTTTCTCCAATTTTTCTTTCTGTTTACGACGCTGGCAAGTTCAATCGATACAATATCTTAACATACGCGTTCCACCGGAGCAAGGGATGGACACACACCTCGCTGAATGGAATGAGACCTTTTCGTTGATCAGTCTCGGTTTCTCCAATCTCGCTGCCATCTCTATCCAGATTTATCTTCATTTCCCTGTGCAGGCGGTACGAGACACTTTTTGGGATGGTGGCCTCCTCGAGCTCTGCCGCCTAAAATGTCTCCGGGGCATGAAGCTCTCCATTTTCGTGTTTGACCCTGCGTGGCAAACCACCAGAGACCCCGTGGCCTTCTTCACATACGCGGCCGGCTCATTGCCCGATTTCATGGATGAGACCACAGACAGGAACAAACAACTGCCATCCCTCTTGCCATCGTCATTGCCACCCCATCAAGCACCACAACACATCTGTTTCCACTGTGCGCGCGACAAACTCAGGGATCAGGTCCAACAGGACACATCCATCAGCCAGGAGTGGGCATCCCCTGACTCCTACCACAGTGGCCGGCTCTTCTTCCGCTTTGCTCCCAATGTTTTCCCGCTCTACGTCCGCAGCCTGATCCACACCCTCCCCAGCCGGTGGCCGCATCGAACCCATGCGGACATCCGGCGCGAGGATCGCTTGCATACAAATAAAACTGACTACGCGTACGTCTATCTCGACGGCGGGTCGGATCCAGAGCACACTCGATACCCAATCTGGAGCAGGAGCATAACGAGGAGTATATTGCACAAGGACTAGCAGCATTGCGGCTGTCCCGCGAGAGGCTCCGGCGTTCTTTCGCTTCTTCTTCTCCTTCTTTATCTGTCCGGTACCGGCAGCGAGAGGATGATGGCGCTCGACGATCATCGCGATCTTCCAATACCCAGGAGCAAAGGAAAGAGCCTTGGCATCAACGATCTGAGGCTATAGTACCAAATACTCGACGCTGGTCTAGTCCGGTTGTTCCAGAAGATTCCCCTAGTCGTCTAGCGGTGGCATCCGCAGAGAATGAAAGTCCGGGCGATTGGAGACGGCAACTCACAGAGGAAGCATTTGCGCCATTCATTGAATCGTTTCCTATGGCACTTCGTTGATATATTGAAAACTCGGCTTGTTAGCAGGGGGCCTCATCCTCACCCATCAGACGGATATGTGGAAAAGTGGCTTTATCTCGCCGCGAGATAATGATCCTCATATCCGAGGTCTGTGTCGGGCGGAAATGGACGCCAGCTCAGATCTCCCTTGATTTCCTGGGTTTCTCATTTGATTTCGTTCATTTTCCGTGCGGGGGGTGGGAGGGAAGAGTAGTGAAACGAAGAAGGGATAAAGCGGGAGGAGAACTACAGGTTACAGGTAACATAGCCTTCATTCATGCTGTAGGCTACCAAATATCATGACCTACCAGCTTCGGGCTAGTAATATGGACGTGTGAACTTTCTTTTTCTTTTTCACTTTTAGGAGACCAAAAGCTTCATGCTAAAGAATTTTTGTGTTGTTGTTCATGTTGACCTCACGAGGATCAAATTAGATTTACAACGAATGCATGTGAATCTCATCCAACCTTGGCTGGCAGAACATTGTACATGCAATCTCGATGCAAGATCAGTATTGTACTAAAAGGTAAGTACAACCCGATTTCACCCAAAGAAAATGACACTTTACTGTGTGGGCAAAACAAAAGTCTGGTTGGCATTTACCGACTGTTCTTGTGAAGTGTCAATTGAATGGTTTCTCGTAATGTCGTAGAGTGGGTTAACACCAGTTGACGACTTGGCAGGATTCCCTATCATCCTACATAGATTCTCGATTGGCCAGATAGGAACTGTTTAATATCAACGACCCGCCCTTGGCTTCTTATCATCATCGTATTCCGGCCATGAACGCATGCTGGGCGTCGGGTAATTTTATTTCCATCTTCGCCTCTTCCGGGACGGGGACATTTTAAAGAACTACCTATGCTCGTGTCAATGGAAAGAAATGAACTGTGAGGACTTAGGTTTGACGAGTAGATTGCACCACAAACAGGATCGAAACCAAGGTTTTGATGCTGGACAACCTGTGAGGGGTAAGCCACTAATCCTCCGAAGTGGACTAGTGATGTCTTAGTGTTGGAAAGGTTTTGCAGAGAGGGTGGGGTTGCGCGGCCGGGAAATTCCCTCGGATTTAATCAGTCCCTTCCATCTTATCTGATCATCTGATTATCCCTAAGCCCCCCATTCCCCCGATTCTTTTTTCTTTGAACGTCTTTATTTTGAGTACGCACCACCGGTCTCATACCCAATTTACATACCAATCTTGACAAAAATTGCTGAACTGCGACTTCATGGCCAGTGAAGGCCTTCCCAAGAGTCCGGATCTGTCCGATCCCGAGACTCAGTACATCTTGGAGGGCAATGCCAGATTTCGCCGGCTAGGATGGAAACGCCTCACAGTTATTTCCATAGTGGAGGCCATTGCTCTTGGGAGCTTGGGCTTGCCTTCTGCCTTCGCGACTCTGGGCATGGTTGCCGGTGTCATCCTCACGATCGGTATCGGACTGGTAGCCATGTACGCGGGCTATAACATTGGCCAAGTGAAGTTGAAGTACCCTGAGGTTGGGCACTACGCGGATGTCGGTCAGCTTTTGCTGGGAAATATCGGAGGCAAAATATTCGTGGGCAGTTTTGTCGCCCTACTGGTCTTTGTTATCGGGTCTCACTGCTTGACGGGCGCAATTGCATTCCAGACCATCACCGAAAGCAGCGTGTGTTCAGTGGTTTTCAGTGTTGTCTCCGCTGCCATTCTGATGATCCTCGCCATTCCTCCGTCCTTTGCCGAGATTGCCATTCTTGGTTATATTGATTTTGCTTCAATCATCCTGGCAATCGGCATCACTATGATTGCTACAGGCATCCAAAGCTCCAGTTCCACTGGTACCTTCTCCGCCGATCATATCCCGTGGTCGGCATGGCCCATGGCTGGGATCACATTCTCGCAGGCGATTGTGGCCACCAATAATATTGTCTTTGCTTATTCTTTCGCTGGCTGCCTGCCTTCGTTCATGGAAGATATGCATACCCCGGAGGACTACGTCAAAACCCTTTGGTGGCTAGGCGGCATTCAAATTGTCATATATACCTTGACAGGATCGCTTATCTACGCATTCGTGGGCCAGGGGGTGCAATCACCCGCGCTGCTATCAGCCGGACCAGTCATATCAAGAGTGGTTTTCGGCATAGCCCTGCCAGTTATCTTCATCTCTGGCTCCATCAACGTGACAGTCGTCTGCCGATACATTCACGGCAAGTTCTACCATGACTCGGCCGCCCGCTTCATCAACACCCGTAAAGGCTGGATGACTTGGTTGGCTCTTATATCCCTTATTACTGCTCTCGCTTGGGTCATTGCAGAGGCTATTCCGATTTTCTCGGAGCTGCTTTCCATCATCTCGGCGCTTTTTGTGTCCGGTCTGTCGTTTTACATTCCTCCGGTGATGTGGTTTGTGCTGCTGAGGGATGGGGCTTGGTACGAGAAACACAATCTAAAGCCTGCGATTTGTAATCTGGTGGTCTTTATTGTCGGTGTGATTGTTTTCGGTTGTGGTACTTACTCGAGCATTGCAGAGCTGGTAGGTGGATTCCTTGCGGACATGAAAGATCTCATGCTAACGTGATAATCATAGGTCAATGAGTTTCGGTCGGGGGAGATAAGTAAACCTTTCACGTGCTAGGACATTTGGACCTACGATATGATTATGCATTGTGATATACCGTGAGAGACAGATGCTACTGTCTGTTCACGCTGGTCGGCCACCTATATTGTCTATAGTTTGTCATGTTGGGAGAAAATAGATTAGACCATTAAGACGAATGCACGGTGTGTATATATTACATGATACCATATCCGCTATAACTGCCCCTTCTAGGGAAATTGGCATCAAAGTTGCCATTAGTTATGTGTTTGAATTCCCCACGAAACCAGAGCGAAAAGGAATAAATGCTTTATCTGTCAGAATGTCAATGTATAATTGTGAGTGGGTATAAGGATGAAAGACGCCGTTTTGCAATGAAAGGTTTTCCTGTCCGCAAAGGTCGGAACTTTTAGTTTTGTCGGGATATACTTTGGCTGTAGGTGCCGTGTAAAAGGTGTTTTTGAATAGCAGCTCGCTTGGAGTGACAAAATGAGTTAGATAACAACAGCGATAAATCTAAGAATTGCTTGCTTATGCACGTCCGGACATATTTTTTTTAACAGTATACAGTATGCAGTATGCAGCCTTAGCGATGAGGCATCGAGCGGCTCAGTAGGGGATACGGCGGGAAAGACTCGACAACAGATTAGGAATTTAGCAACCAAGTATCCTCGATAATACTTCGAGGGTTGTAGCCTAAAGGAACAGATGTTCATAGACGCCTGATTCCCATACGGCTCAAGGCATCCGATCTGAGGTTATATTGCGTTCCTTAGGCAGATATGGATTGCCTACGGTCGGACATTCAGGCAAATCTCCGACCACGGCTGTACACTTAGCAGACATGTTCAGCCTCATGCGCCCCACGACACGAGAACAATTCCACTGCCGAGCCAAGCATCTTCACAGTCATAGTTGACGGGGAATCCGACTGGACATGTTTCACTGTAGACCCAGTTGGGCACAACACTACCTATGCACTAAGCACGTTGAAGCAGGCATCACCGCGCCCTCTGCAGGCAGCATCACCGGATGCCTCGGTGTCCAGGCCAGGGTCCAAAGCAAATAGTGCTTACTTCCATGGTGGGAATCGCCTCAAACCTTGCACCTAACCATGGGACGTCGCGAAAGGGGAAGTTTCCTTTGGGAGCCAAATTGACGGATCGAGCCGTCGAATTCGCCCCATCCAAATTAAACGAACCACCAATACGCGCTGGTCCCTGAACGGCCCCCACGAGCTTCAGTATGGGTCTTTTGCCTATTCAGGAACTCACCTAGCTCAGGGATTCATGCTAACAGAATCAGGGAATTCATGTTCTAGAGTCGCATTTCTGAGAGCGACTTCGGCCAATACTATGGATCGCATGGATGTTGTATCATGAGCATGGTATAAATATGGCTGTCTGACCCGTCGAGGAATATTAGTACTCCAGGATCAGATTTCCACATCACAAGTACTATCCGCATCATCATCATCACCATGATTCCCGCTATTCTGACTGGAGTTTCCATGCTCGCAGGCTCTGCCTACGCTTCGGCCGTGCAGCCCGTTCGTGCAACCGGAGGATGCGCCAACATCAACTCGTACTACCCGGAGACCGGAACCACCGGCTATTTCATGCTTGTTGCCAGCGACTGCAAGAACATGACGGCTCCGGATCAGGCTTGCCCTATTGAGGGATTTGGTGATACTAGCGTTGTCTTCCGCACTGCTGGAGAGACTGGTATCCACGAGGGATATGTATGTTCATCTCCCCTTTCTTCTTGACCATCATCTATCTAATTAACGATTGACTAATTGTCAATTAGATCGCGATCGGCTCCGAAAACGACGAGGCCAAGAACCCTATCATCTGCGATGACTCCTCTCCTTCTATCCTTAACGGTCTTGTTGAGACCGGCGTGAGCGGATACAGCTACCAGCCCTTGAACATCAGCTCTATCCCCTATACCGCTCTCTTGATGTGGGGATTGCCTGAGGAGGCGTCCGTCCCGGTCGACTTCTACCACCACTATGTAAACGGCACGCAGCAGGATGGGCTGTTCATTGGCGCCAACAATGTCACTACTTGGGCTATTAAGGAGTACTCTGATTCTGGTTCCAAGTTGCCGTACTGGTTGTTCCGGTTGTTGGGGCCCGACAGTGAGGATCCCATCACCGGTGCAGCGTTGGAGGAGGGTGAGTTGGTTACCTATATTAAGGTTAGGTATTAACTGAGGATTTGCAATTGGGATCTGTGCCTGCAGAAAATGGATTAGCTGTGGAAAGGGATATAGATTCCCTGCTCTGTGAATGGATAACGAAAATACCCGCAGACGGGTCAATCAATATGTTGAACAGGCACCCACCAGTTCCCTCGATTAAACTTTTTTGTTCTTTCCCAGATTGCTTCTGCGGATGTAGATCAGTAGTGGAGCAGACACATCGCATGCGGCATTGCATCACGCATGAACATTTTCTCGATCTCGTGGTTGACACCTGCGGCAATCGGATCGATCGGAGTTCGCATCTACGCCGCGGCGGTTCTTTTCGATCGCTTCGGAACGCGATGAGAGGTTGCCTTTGCTACCTGTCTTCAGGGGATACCGTCGTAAATAGCAGCGATCTTTGGATATGTCGTGTCTGCGATATACCGGTATGCTGTATAAATGGGGGGTAATTGTCATGGCTCCTGGAGATCGGGTATGCGACAGTCATAGACTCAGTCACAGCGCCAGACATGGACCACTTCGACGCAGACTCGCTGCGATCCTACCCATCCACTGTCGCATTGGATAACTTCCCTCCCTCAAACGCGATTTCGCCATGGCGATCATCTTCCTCTTCCGCTCCCACCGTTGAAGACGAATCGCGAGAGGGGCACAGGCGACGGCCCAGCGAGATCCTCCTCGGATTCCCCCGCCCTCCTAGCCGTGCACATGTCGCAACGAAAACTCTCATCTCGAGGCCGTCTGTCAAGACGCTTCGTAGGAATTTTATGATTCACGAGCTGCCTCTTCTTCAACAGCCTAACCCGTACTATGACGAATCTGAAGAGTTCAATCCTGTCTATGACCCTGGCTTATCCTATGATCTGATTGCACCATCGCACGATACGGACGAAGCTCCGCCGCTTCATGACCTTGAGCGTCTCGCTGATCTCGTATTCTCATCGGAGCATATGCTTACCGTTCTGAACAACCCGCGCTATCTTGCGCAATTTCGCGAATTTCTGCTTGAGGAGCGTCCCCGCTCTCTCCATCGGTTGACTTATTATTTGACGGGGCGCAAGGCTCTCAAGGCAATCGACTACGCGAACGGCTTGGTGCGATGCGTCGTCGATGATGCTCAGCCGAAATCATCAACGTCGGGGTTGTTAGGACAGAAGATCGGAGAAATCGCCCATCCGGCACTGCAACAACGAGTACAGGAGGCTCTCAAGGTACTCACTGACGAGGAACTCCCTGCATTTATTACCTCGCGCTGCATCGGCATTACCAGCCGGGTAGTGGAGGAAAGGGTCAGGGGGACCTTACCGAAAAGATTTCAAAGAACAGACGAGGAGAAGGGGTTGGCGGAGGTATTCTGTCTTACGGATCCATCGAGGCGGGACAATCCGATAGTTTTTGCTTCGGAGGGTGAGTAGATTCCTCTTCTTGCTGAGTGTGTGCTCTTTTGCTGATATTTGTTGGTTGTGGCGGGGCGCAGAATTCCATCGCACGACACAGTATGGAATGGACTACGTGCTTGGTCGGAATTGCCGGTTTTTGCAGGGACCAAAGACAAATGCGAATAGTGTGAGGAGAATTAGGGAGGCGATAGAAGCGGGGAGGCATCATTCAGAGTTGTTTCTGAATTAGTGAGTTGGTCTGCACCCATACTGCGATCATTCGCTGACAGTCGAACGATGTAGCCGTCGGGATGGCTCACCATTTATGAATCTCCTCCAATGTGCTCCACTATGCGACAGCCATGGCAGAGTGAGGTACTTTATTGGTGCTCAGATCGATGTTAGTGGATTGGTTATGGACGGCGTCCAGATGGAATCGCTGCGAGATTTGCAACAGCAACAGATGAGAGATGGTGTTGAAGTGACAGATGCACCCCTTGGGATCCAGAAAGACGAGTTTCGTGATTTGAGTGAGCTATTCAGTCCACGCGAGTTGAAGGTCACCCAAGATATTGGAGGAAGTCTCTTCCAGCCAGTGACTTCTCCGGCATTGCGCAATAGCTCCCGGACAAAGTGGTCTGTTGCCGATGGCGAGGATTCTGTTGAGCCGAAGGCGAAAAGAGAGACAAGCATCATGACAGGTACAGCGTTGGTGGGCGCTTACGAGAATGTAAGTATCCCTCACCTAATATGGGGCAGAGGGCTAACTCTTACAGTATCTTCTCGTCCGACCTTATCCATCCCTAAGGATATTGTTTACTTCGCCGTCGCTTCAAATTCCTGGAATACTACAGTCCTCTTTCCTCTCTAGAATTGGGAGCAGTGCAGCAGTCAGGGATGAATTGCTGCATGCATTAATGAGCGGACGGAGCGTCACGGCGAGAATCAAATGGTTGACGAGATATAATGCACAGGGGAGGGATAGATGGGTTCATTGCACGCCGCTGCTGGCAAGTAATGGGGAGGTGGGAGTTTGGATGGTGGTCGTTGTAGACGATGATGAGTGACATTAACCGTCACTATGTTCGTGAATTGCACATGGGCACATCTGAGTAATAGTGAATATAGAGATAAAACTGATCACGTGCTCATGAAAGCGTGATTCCCATCGATAACATGTGTGACTTTCGAAATTCTTCTCATTCCTCATTCAGTCCATAAATCATATCCAAGACTGCATATCTTTACCATCTATTGTTATCTACCGAGCAAGCAATCCCTCCACCTCCTCATCCTCTCCCTCTCCACCCCTCACCATATCCTCTGAAATCTTGAGTCCCTCTTTCCTTCCCTTCTCCGCATCCACCATCCACACCAGAGGAATAGGCAACACAATCAACACCGCAATGAAGAAGAACCCACTCCTCACCTGTCCTGTCGCATCAATAAGCACCCCGACAATTGCAGGTCCGATAAACGAGCTCCCCTTGTCTGTCGCAGCGTAAAGTGCATAGAACGCAGCTTCCATACCAGGAGGAATCAACAACCCAAAGAAACTCCGACAATACGAGGACAACCCGCCGGAAACAACGCCATGCACGATGGCAAGCGGGTAAATTTCCCATGGCTGCTGCAGTCCGATCACGCCCCAATTCTTAAATAGGGGAATGTATGCAAGCATACCGTAAAGGGGAATGAGCTCGAACAACGCAATGCAGACCATGATGGTGTGGTTGGACTTGAGGCCGAAGTACCGGGAAACAATAGGCCACAGGAACGCTCCTGCCATGCCGGACAATGTCGCAGTAATGGAAAGGAGGGCAACCATGGTTGTGCTCATTTTGAGTTCGGTGCGGGCGAACAGGATCGCTGTTCCCGAGACGGTGGCCATTGCGTCTGACAGGAGGAACCACGCCACGAGGAAAACGATCACTTCGCGAAGTTTGAGGGCTATTTTGACCGTTTTCCACAGTGACTTCCACGCGAAGGCGACGAGGTGAAGCCAGATGCGCCAGCGCGGTTGGTGGCTACTCGCGCCGGTTGAAGTAGACTCGAGGGGTGGACCGGGACGGTTGCGCAGCCAGCGCCGGCTCACCATGGTGAAGCTGAACCACCAAATGCCGACTAGCAGGAGCACGAAGCGCAAAGGGAGCGTGCCAGAGGCTTTGGAGATCGAAGTTTTGGACAGAGTGAAGAGGAGCAAGATGCTAAGGATTTGGACAAATACTGCTGCGCAGTAGCCCAGACCAACGCCCTTGGAGGAAATCTTGGTGGACAGCTGCAATTCTGGGGAGGAAGTGCCTGTTGCGCCGCCTAAGCCGAGCCCGGTCGGAGGGCGATGGGTTGGTTCGTCCCTGTCAAAGGATGTGCGGGCATGCACGTATTCAGCTTCTGGATCCAGCCGATGCAGTTCGGCGGCAGATTCCTTGTTGCTGTTCTGAATGGATGGGTCACTTGCGACGAGCACTGGTAGGAACGAGTTCAGTACGACAAAGGATGACCCGAGACAGACGACTCCAACGACAACCAAGAGCGCGCCCAGCACGAATACTGGGGGCGCGATGAAAACAAACAGCATGCTTGTTGCTGATCCAATAAATCCAAATGTGACGAGAAGGGTCTTGCGGTTGTTCTCTATATTGCATTCTCAGTATTGCTTTATGAAACAATAGGGCAACAGGTCATACCATAGTCTGCCAATGCGCTGAACGAGATTAGAGTCAACGCCTGCACCAGAACCGCCAGAGAGAAGGTATACATGGCGAAACTGGCCGTGTTGATCTCTAATCCCATCAGTCCAACCACACACTGCTCATTGGTGTCATCGCGGCGGAACATGGCTGGTGAAGATTCCTTGGGCGCGGAGGGCGAGTCGGGACCGACGCACGGCAGATGGCTGCTTTGGAGGAACCCGCGCTCACGGGCCAATTGCTCCAGTGTGAGGGGAAGGAATGAGCCTATACAAGATCTTTAGCATCGCAGATACCGGATTGGATTCAAGGAAGGCATCACACACCTACGCCGCATACCGCAAACACTTCAGCAGCGATACCATAGGCGTACCATCCCCAGATTTCCTGGCGGCTGGTGGGTGTTGTATCCTCGCCGGGATAGCGCGGCGCGCGGGCCTGGCCATCCTCATCCGGAGGAGAGGCCGGCGGAGATGCAAAAGCCATCAGAGGAAGCGGGAATGAAGAGCAGGGGACCAGAGGAACTTCACAGCAGGTCCATCAAGGGAGAAAACACGATCGAAGTCACATTCGGAGGTCTCGGAGACCTGCGGAGATGAGACCAGCCAGTGTTGTGCTGCTGACTCAGCCAGAGAATGTGCACAACTCACACTAATGCACGCTACGTCATGGGATCCACTTGGACTGTTCTTATCAGAGCAACTGATCCGATCGATTGATATCGGCTTGGCTTGCCGGCTTCACATCTTTTCATGTGCCCTCACTAGATTCCATGTCAGGTGGGTATATCCTTGTGCTTGTGCCCATGCCTGATCGTGAAATCTGCTGCCATGCTACATGTTTCTACAACATCGTTGCCTTCTTCCGGGCTCTCTTGTTCATCCAGTGAATCATCCTCTCACGGCTTTAGCCCCTTTAAGGCGCGGGCCATTATTTCCTGGGCTTGAGAGTATGACTGGCAGACGGCTATTAAATTGGCAAAAGGTAACACTAGACTGTTGCTATTTCTATGGAAATGTCGCTTAGTCTAGTGCAGCCGGCCACGGGCCGGTTCAGGTGCTTTTCCTCAACTGCGTTGAGCCCTTCCCTGTCAACAACACGTCGATTGTTTCTTCCTCATCTTCTACTCCTCTCCTTCTTCTTCCTCTATCACCACCCTCCAGACACGTACTGTCTTTCTAAATATTCCTTGTTTCGAACACTCTCTTTGATCGTACAAAACCTTTCACAAGTGCTTACCACCCGTCGAGGGTTGCTGGCGCCATGTTCTCAGTTTTCCTCCTCTATTTGCAGCTTTTGCTGTTCAAAATTCTGTACTACATCCGCGGCCATGACAAGAACCTTATCACCAAGTCCGCTGCTTTTGCTCACTTATCTGAGCCCAACATGAAGCTCGAGGCTCCGGAGTGCGGGTTACCCGGATGTAGCCTCCTCGAACATCACACTTATCTCGACCTCGAAAAAGGAGGAAGATTTCCTCACCTTCGCTGGACGATGCCTCGTTCCGGTGAAGCCAAAGAGTTTGTGCTGATTTGTGAGGATCCCGACGTCCCTATCCCGTCTATGGTTTTTGTCCACGGCCTGTTCTTCGAGATTCCACCTACTTGCTTTGTCGCATATGATGACGACGTTGACAAGAATCCTAATATGCCTGGCCGCGTCACCTTTGCTGGTTGGAGATACGTGCCTAACCTGCTGGGCTCTTCCTACATTGGTGCCTCGCCTCCTTACGGCCACGGATACCATCGCTACATCTTCACCATCGTGGCGCTGAGCGAGCCCCTCGACATTGCTCAGCCTGACAAAGCGACCATCTCAGTTATCAAGGAAGCCATGGTTGGAAAAGTGATCGGCTGGGGCGAATGGTTGGGCACCTTTCAGCGCCACACGCCTCGCTAACTCGCAAAGCTGCCCCTTTGCCATGTCTCTTCGGTTTGTCTCTTAATGCGAGTTCTTACTTTCGACACGCCTTTGGTTCACGCCTAGGATTGATTACGGACAGCTCGTTGGGATGAGATCTGGATAGGATGTGGCGGATGCATTGGCCTTCCTCGGACTGGTCTTCCTTGGAGTGGTCTTCTCTGAACTGGTCTTGTGACTGGTCCTCGTGTGTTTTTCCCTTTCCGATTCTGTTATTGACTTGATTTTGTGTCGCGACTCGTCGTCGTGTGTTGTTTTTTCCTCCTTCTCTAGTTATGTTCTCGACTTTATGTTTCTCGTGACTGATCACTCGTATGTTGTTTTGTCTTACTTCATATGATGCTGGTCTTAGTACCAGTTCAATGATCGGATTGAGCTAACGCGTCGAAACCCAATCTAATTTATCAACTTGCCTGGTCTCACATAGTATATAGGGTACGCCTTGTCCTCGCCCATCGACCCTCGTCGTCGTCCTTCACGCCCCTGGACGAATCAGTATTAGCCACTACCGCGAGCCTAGAACGTATAAGCGACCCACCAGAGCTATCCTCAACCTGCTTCATAAACAACGCGAACCTCTGCATGGTGGCCTCAACCGACGACTCACACGCCCGTAGCGTTGCGGGGCCCGAACATCGTCCCCCTCCAACCGCCTCTTTCCCCAACGACACGAATATTTTTTGCAATGTTTCCAACACTTCCAAGATTTTCATTAAGTTCCTCCCCAGTAGCGTTTTTACCATCATCACCGATTCCTTTTCGTCCAGCTCTATCTGTCCCAACACTGTCTTACTCCTCATACAGATGAACTGCGACAACGGCTCCTCGAACGCCAACATTGCCGGGTCGAACAGCATGTTCCCCCTCGTAATGTTATATGCTATGCATACTGCTTCAAACAGGGAGAGACATTGCTCTGCTAATGCTGGTAGCATCACATATGATGAGTGTGGGCTTTTCCGACAATCTTGGCATTGGAGTACATCCTTGCCGTGTGTGTATACCCTTTGGACAATGTCAAGGACTGTGCCGAGTTCAACAACGGGTTGGACAGTACGGAGCTCAGTAATTATCTGAATCCCGTTGATAGAGCAGGGGCAGTTGGTAGTGGACGGTTCCATTATGCTTCCGTGCTGGGGCATTTGGTACTCCGTTGGCCTTGCTGGCGTGGCTTTCTTGTCGATGGTGAGTCTTATCCTCGCTTCAAATGCTGTGTGATGGAGGGCTTGGGATATGACTCAATCTAGCTTCATACTTGCCTTCACGTGTCGTTCCATTCAAGTACAACCTCGGTGGGTGTGATTCATGGCAGCCTCACATTTCCGATTAACCTTGAAGGATTTGGCTTTGTTGGTCCAGAATATCTGGACAGCCTGTTCGTCGTGGAACATGTTGTCATTCGACCCGCCGTGGGTTGCACAGATATCGTTGTGACCGGCAGGCTGGTCGACGTATAGCAATGTGGTTTGAATGAACGCGAGAAGCAGATCTTCGCTTTAGCAATAAATTGAAGCCAGTACTGATTGTATTCTGATTTTAGGAGAGACGAGACATCAGAAGGGGGCTATAGGTCAGAATGGTTTTTGAAGAACATGAGTATTTGAATCAAACTAATCACTACAGAGTTGCTGAACTATTAACGGCATTCCTATCGCCTACACCCTGGTCATCCTCTTCATCTGCAGCATGACCTCCTCTAATCTCCTCTCAGTCTCTCTAGTCAATGATATGCGAGCCGATGACTCCTGCGTATAGAGATTTATTCTTTTGACCGTCGACAACAGATCTGATAACTGGCTGTACAAGATCTGCAGGATACAAAAGAATTTGTCACCAGACTGGACGCAGAACTTGCCGACAACCAATGGACACGCATCAATTTGACTCCTGAAATGCAGTCCACCACTCCGATACCGTCTTGCCATATTTCCTGGAACATCTTGCTTGCAGTCCGGCAGCATATGCTCATGGTACCCGTTGTACAGGAGTCTCTGCGTATGCCCGGCCTCCCCGGTCGTTATGGCCTCTAAATTAGTCATTAGACTGTCGATATTAACAACGACGACCATGAGTATATCCTTTTTCGTGATGCAGCAGACGCAACATTTGAGAATTGTGTCGGATACATTCAGCAGCATACGCTGACAATGAAGAATATGGTCAATCGACATATACGGTCCCATTCGTATCGCGATCGACATCTGCCTGAACGATTCCTGGATCGTGTACTCATGACACTGAAATTGATATGCGTGTGGTGCTAGCACGGCTGATACGGGCATCATCTCACCCGCAGGGAGGCCATACAGGTATGGCCTCTTTGTCATCTTAGCTTGAGCAAATGCATTTGTCTCAGTGGCTGTCTGTCTGGTCGGGAAATTATCCATGGCCGAGAACGGCAACGACCAAGCCAGCGGATCCTCTATCAAATATTTTGCCTCCGACGGAGCATCCATGATGCCAATCTTATTATCCAAGGTCGTGGGTGTGATGAGTGGTGTATCCTGAATAAAGCCTCTCGAAATATGCTTCGGGTCTACTGGAGTACGACCGCCAGTACTTTCAGGCTTGACACTGCTCACAATTGAATCCAGGAGTAAACCTTCCGGCGCGAGATCGACCGGCGGGTTGGCAATGAACTCTTGCACCCAGCTATCGGAGAATAAGTCGAAGCCACTATCCGCGACTGTTTCAATCAACATCACACGGCTATATAGTAACAGGCACAAGAGCGACACTTACATAGAGCCGTGGGAGTAGCCCCATCCAAGAAGCAATCTCCCGGTAAACTAGATACCGGATCTATCGCACCAACAGGATCCAAGAGACTCTGACTCCCACCTGCCTTGTCCAAGAGCAGGAGAGTATCATCCAACACTGTCTCTTGCTCATCCTCCAGCTTCATCCTTCTCTTTCTGCTGTTGCTGCTGCTGTTGTTATTGCCGTGACTGTTCCTGGAACAATTCCGCGCTCGCGAGTCTTGCTTACTAGGCCCGTCTAGAAATTCACGATCTCGACGATAATCGCTCTCATCGTCGGCATCTTTCTTCTTCGCTGGTCGCCCTAAGCGTCGCGATATACTGTAGACACAGTCGATGTTGTGCTTCTGACACCGTCGACAGGCTGGCTTCTCATGACTGCAGCGGATCTTGGCTTGTTGGCAGGCATTGCAGGTGGAGCGGACTTTGACGCTTTTGGGAAGGGGGTGGGGATGGTCATTCATCTTGAATAGACGTAGGTAGCTTGCCTGAATAGACTGAAACCCAGTAGATTACAGCACTAAGGCAGACGAATAAACACATTCCAATTCCCTCCGGGGGTACACTACTATTTGTACTATATAAATAGTATACAGCACCCAGTACTACGAATCACAGCAAACCCAACCCAGCACAGTATAAACTCCATAGACAGTATAGACCGCCACGCCATGCCACGCCACGCCACGCCATGCACACGCCCTACCACACAGCAACAAGTTCCCACACAGTAAGCAACCCGTTCGAACGGACGGGTGATAGTCGGTAAGGTTACATGGAGAGGAATCTTCACGTTCCACGCAACCTACTACTACCACACCTAGTCTACTACCCACATCTACCTCCTATTTCTACCGCTAAGGCTGAGCCTGAAGCAATTTACTGTCTGCCCAGAAATCCAGAATCTGAGTTCCTTGTCCTACGTCCTTAGTATCTTCTGCGTGATGGTGATTGGAGAGACATGCTTCCCCGACGGCTGGCTTTGTCTGGACTGAATTGAACTAGAGTGTGCAGCGGTGTAGTATATGCTTGTCATAAGTCCTGTTCAGCTTTGGCCGCTGCTGATAATTGGACATGGCCTAATGAGGCAGGTCTATCCCCTTGTGTTACGTGAATGGTTTACAGATATGGTAGATGGTTCGTGCGTTTTGATTCATTCACAAGAAAGAAAGAAGGTTTACCCATACCACCTTGTTGGGTCAGTTGGATTTAGGCTATACTTAGTGCTAGCTGGGCTTGGGCCTGGACCTGGCTTTTCTTCTTGGTCATTGCTCGTCGCTGGTGTGATGTCTGTGGGGGAGTCGATGGCTGTATGTGTAGGTGTAGTAGCAGTTGCAGGAATACTGCTACTGCTGCTGCTCCTGCTGCTCCTGCTGCTAATATCACATTTAATCCACCTCACCGAAGTCGTCAGAGCCATACTCATACTCGTAGACGTACTCACCCCTCTCTCGCTCCCACTCCCAGTAGGCAAAGAAACCTTATTCCTAACATAAAACCGATTCCCTGCTACGGGCGCCCCCAACCCCGCTGCATCGGCAAAGAGGTTCATGTCGAATCCTGCTCGTGTCTCTGCTGTGGGTGGGAATACGTGCTCGAAACATTCGGGGGAGATGTAAGCGGGTGGTTGGGTGTGCAGAAGGTAAAGGTATCGGTGGTGGCAGTTTGGCGGGGGTTTGGGGGGCGATGTAGGTTGCTCGTTTTCTGCGTGGGTTGCATAGGTTGGGGATAATTGTGCTGCTGTTGTTGCTGAAGGAGGTGAAGAGAACGTCGAGGTCGAGAAAGAGGATGGTGTAGGTTTGGGTTGGGGGAGGTGGAGGGTGCTGAGGATTGGGAGGGGTTTCGTGTCTATCATCCGCTATATTAGTTAAATGTGTCAGAAGAAAGGAGGTGATAGGGAGACTGTATAACTAGTATTTGGAGAGTGTCGCCGGGGCGGATCCACGGGGTGTTGGGATACTGGAGATGGAGTGTCTGGGAATAGTGTGGAAGGGGATCGATGCAGAGGAGAAATACGCGGGAGGGAATGTATGTGGACTTTTGAATGATGGTCTTTATGATTTCTATCATCGTGAGCTTTAGTGTAACAGGACGGTGAATATTGTTGACCGGTAAATATTGCAATTCAGTCTCACTATCACGATTCTGCTAGCGGTCCATATTTGTCATCTGCACATCTCCATGCCATCCTCTTCACATACACCCACCCCAACAGCGGACACACTACTTCCCCTACCATTCCTCCCAGCATCCCGTATATCTATCCAGTTCTCCAGTGTACTGTGACTGGATACACTAGTCCAGTCGCCGCTGCTCCCAGAAAGCAATGCACCAGGTTATTCGCTGCCGTGGCCGTGGCGGGCGTAGCGTAGTACAAATCTAAAGTCAGGATTCTCATTATATTGTAGGCAACTGTAATGGAGAAGCTTATGGCGAAAATGGGGACAAGAGCGTGGGAGAAACTCGGCATGGCTAGGCTCATGAGCATGGCATAGCTCAGTATGGACAAGGCTGCGAGAAGCTATAATGTCAGTCAACAGCATCGTCTTGGGGATGTTAAGGAACGAGAGGTAATACCGTCAGAGAAAGACAAATTTGGTTAGGGCCCGCTCGATTAGAAAGGGCCCGTGTTGGTATGCTTGACGAATCGGGGACTCAAACTGCCCCTGTAGACGCTGGTAATTCCAGTCAAGCAGGAGTTTGCTGATAGTTGTGCTAAGAAGGTATCATACGCCAGCAGGTACGAAGACCAGCCCAATGGCGAAATCGTTCAAATGGTATGTCTCTTTAATTTGAGATGGAATCCCAGCGGTGACAGCGTACTGGCTTGCGAAGAGAAGGCCGTTGTACGGCAAGACAGGCCCGGTGGGGTGGTGCAAGAAAAGACGCAGCGTGGAAAACGGTGAAACTGGGAGATTTCTGGCCCTCTGTACATGTAGTCGCAGGTGCTGGCATATGCCATGTCAATACCATGCCAGGCCAGATTGAATTCAGGCCTGTGGGGGAAGGGAGCCATCACCTACGATATTGCGACAGGTTTCCGGAAGAGGAGGAAGTGAGGGGCAAAAGCTACCCCAGATGTGATTGCAAGAAACCAGAATTGCCTTTCAGCCGAGTTACTGGCTTAGAAGTCCCCCAAGAAGGGTCCAATAGATGGAGCGAGCATGATCCCCAGAGATGTGATGTTCATATAAGGCCCGCGCTCGGCGGAAATATAACGTCTGCAGCCACAGCAGAAGCGAGCGCGACGGTGCCGCTGCTACCACAGCTCTGAATGGCGCGGAGAATCAGCAGTGCTGGGCAGCCGTGCTGCATGGCCAGAGCAATGTTACCTGCGATCTGGATGGCAAAACAAAGAATATAGGCAGGTCAGCGGCCGGTTTGGTCGGCGAAGGAGCCCGTAGAGGTCGAAGCGAGACCTTGACATAGCTGGCTCGATCAGTGCGACTGGTAATGAAGAGGCAGGCGCGGCAGTTAAAATGATGAGCTGTTTCTGGCCAATCGTGAAGACACAGTATGGCTTCTTTGCTGGCTGGTCAGCCGGCAGGGCAGTAGCGCCGGTGGCAGGCTGGCTAGCTGCCATGAGAGTTGCTTGACCTTGCTGACTGTTTGACATCATGCTCGACTCTATTACCGAAGCCATACAATTCCAGCCAAGAATACACTACTTCGAAATCAATATTGCGTGCTCGTGAAAGTCATAAGTTGCTCATCACCTAATGTAGCATCCAACCATACTTACATCCCCGGCGGAACTCCTCCCTCTGCCTCCCCCGTGTAGATGTGGGATGGCCGCGACAACTTGCCGCGCATCACTGTAGGCTGTTAGAAAGTCCCGATATCCTACCGTCACATCACTGCTTACACATGTACTCCCGCCAATGCGTCATAATTCCCATGATCCGCTGGGCCAACATAGCCACTGGGATGATCTTCGGGTAGAAGCCACTACTCGTGTCAGTATCTGGTCCAATCGAGCAATGTCATTCTTCGGGCGCCGTACATGGCTGTAAAGACAAAATTTCCGTAAAAGTCACCGTTCACGTACAGCCCCCGCTCTTTGAAGTAGGCATCAGTTGGACAAACTCTCTCCAATCGCTCGGCTGGTTTGATGGGATTGTCGGCAGACAAATCCAGATCCTCCAGTATGGATTGGATTTGCGGCACTCACGGATTAATGCCTTTGTACGAGCGATAGCCATGCCCAAACACCTTCACATGTCCCTGCTTCACTCTCTGGATATATCCTGGTATATTTCTGGGTATCCAAGATCTTTCAAAGTTCTCTTGGCAGAATTCGTGGCACGGAAATGCAGCCGTCCCCACGACAAGCCTATGGAGGTGATCAAAGAGGAGATAGGATCCGTCAAGGATGATGCTGTGGCCAGGGCAGAGAAGACTGTAAATGCCACTCCGTGATCCGAGTTGAGAATAACAAACTGCCGGAAGCAGGACAGCTTGACACGATCTGGCCGACCTGTCCTTGGGTCCACAAGTCCAGCCATCACAAAAGACTTTTCATAGTATGATCTCCCCCTCGTCGGCGGCGTAAATCGTAGACACTTTCGGTGACTATTCGCGAGGCCAGATACCACAGCATAGGCTGCCACAGTTCGGATCATTACACGGTCGGTATCTTCAGGACTTTTTCAATACATATTAGCATCATGCGATGCTGGAATCATGTCAGGATGGCTGGCTAGACAAGCAGAAAGGCCAGCAACCATGAGCGGCAGCGGCGACGAGGTGCTTCTAGACAGCCAATCCATTAGCAATGGCAGGCGCAGATCACATTTACTTACGGATGGGTCCAAACCGTTCTCTGCACATCATCTGGCACGGCTAGCATGGCTTCTGTCAATTCGTGGCTCAAACCATCCATGTGCGGCACCGTCGGATAAGACCCAGAAACAAGGAGATGCAGTACGTCCTCGAGGTCGATTTCACTGAGTTGCTCCAAACTGTGGCCGCCGAAAAGAAGCAAGCTCCTTTCAAGATCCCTAGAATAGTCAGATTGTTCCGCCACTGCAGTGGACCTCGCACGAGAAACTTATGGCCGTCTCCACAACAGTAGTGTTTCTCAACCCAGGTCATGTACCCTGAGGCCACCCGCGACCTGATCTGCGCGGTCGGTTCCCGTTCCTGTGGCTCTGATCTTCGTGAAGTCCACGGCTGAGACCGCCTTTCTTTGAATTGGGATCTCGTATTGCGCATCGGTGCGCGTGTCTTTGACATAAGTATCTCGGAGGACAGTGGATTGACGATGTTCCGTAGCGGGTTAGCTAGTTGGGCTCTGTTGTATAGATGCACCGCAATGTAGGCGATACCATCATTCAATTTAAGATCGCCTAAGACTGCGGCATAATGTCCCGGTGGTTAGCGGATGTCCACAGTAGCAGAGTGTTTCGGGTTTCCAAGACTTTCGATTGTGTTGCTTGACAATGTTGCTTCCCAAGTATCGACCGTCAGCAAAATCCCAAGATTTCGTGCTGCTTACTCGGCTTCTTGCGGAGTAATTTTCTCGCGTGTATGGCAATTAGCTATGGTGTACCATGTTCAATCCGCCGTGGCACGTCTTTTTCAATCGCCGCTGAACACTGCCTCTTGACATCGGTAGCCATATCTGACCCTCTACATGCCTCAGCGATCAAAAAATATTGGTCAAAATGAGTAATATTCCAAGAAACGATAGTTGATTCAGGTGAATACATCATTAACTACATTGCATAATATTCGTCATATCATAGCATGCCTTGTGAACCCTCCATTCGGTGTTTGCTCACTCAGGCATATGCTTGAAAGGCTTAGCTAGGTGCTCCTGGCAGAAAGGAAGCTTGCCAACGGTCCAGATCTCGGTGTCCTAGAACGAATTCAGATCAGCATGGGGGCTATTCCACGGGATCGCAGCACATACTGGCTTGAGGGTTTTCTTGATCTCCGTGTCCAAAGTACCAGCTTTCAGGGCGATAATTTCTGGGGCCGCGTCGGGATCGTGTGCGATGGGAGAGCCACATTCCGAACAGAATAGACGGTGCACCGCATTGCCGGAGGATCCCGTTCCAGACCACTTCTTGAGAGGTCCATTGACAGTCAGTTTGTCCTTGGGGACAACAGCAACTAGAGCTGTTGGGAAGGTTAGTAACCATGGTACGGCCATGCTTAGTTCGAACCGTGGGGGTAAGCCAAGGAGAGCACCTACAGTAGGTTGACCCGCTCTGACGCTGGCAGTCGTCACAATGATCGTACCCCACGAGGAGGGGTGCATCAATGTCCACGGTGTAAGTGACAACCTTGCACAGGCAGTGGCCGGACAAAGGCATTCTGACAATAATTGGATGGGGATCTGGAGGGTGTTGGAGGATGCTGATTGGAGAAGGGGAGACTGAAGGCGACCAAGGTGCTCACGAGATGAGGACCCTCGAGAAAAGTGGAAGACGAGGCGGCGTATTTATAGCTCCCATCTTGCCCCATCCACAATGTGTTGAGATGATTGTCACCCAAGGATCCGGATGGGCGATAGAGAGGAAGAAGCCGTTCTCGTTGACGACATGGCTGGATGGCTGGAATTGGCGCTGGCCGCGACCGTCTGAACAATTTGTCATGGCCTGAAGAGGGGGGCGCCTTTGCGTCACGGGACGAACTCTGCTTCGTTCTTCTCCTGCTCGTCACTGCGCCAATTCCCCACTCCTCGTCCCTCGATGCGATGCACGGTTTCCTTCTTTGTTGCGCCTCAGAGAAACTTCTGGTCTTGGCCCCTTGCTTACTTCTCGGACTCCATTTCCAGCTGGCTCATCTCTCAACAGGTTTCGCGGCTGTTTGTGCGGTAATTGCGGAGTTATGTCGGGAACCATTCGCTCCCTCACTGCACTGCCCTGCACTCTCACCAATCATCCTCCTGCTGCCCCATATCAATCAGGATGCTGATCGCGCACTTGACATGCCGCCATCCTGAAATGGTGTGGGCGGTTGTTCCAATAGACGTGTCGGATCTCGTCCATAAACCATGTTGACCGGATAAGGTGCAGTGGTGGTCCCTCTTTCCATCCTACTCTTTCCGGACAAAGATTTGTCACGCTCTACCCCGGAGATGACCGGCAAGGTGCACTGAGTTAGTCCATAATCGTGGATATTTGAGATTCCTGGTCCCGGATGGGCGCACTGGCCGCCGATCGCTGGCCGACAGCTCCGCGACACGCGGGTCGGCGGGGGAACTTGTTGAGGTCACCTCAAAGCCCGTGAACTATCCGGTCAACCGAGCTAAAGACGAAGTCCTGCGCGTTACTCCACACAATACGTGAGCTCCGAGGCATATTGTTTGTGTTTGTGTCGGGAAAAAGCAATTATTTGCTCACCGATTTCCAAAAAATTGGGCGAATGTTAGATCTGCGCGGGGTATCCCTGTTCAACATCTCGAGTCAGGTATCCGGCACAATCTTCAAAAGGCTTGATACATAAGTAAATACCATGTTTGATCTACGAATCGACTTATCATCTTCTTGACTTGAAATCTTGTCCTCTGGAGTACCACTATGGAGCTGCTCGGTCTTTGGACATGAAGAGCTTGTACACCATACATCGTTGCCGAGCACAAACACCTGCAATTGCGTTGGACATGGTTATCCTTAGTTTTGCTCGGTCCTAATGGCCTAGACCGCCATTCGGCATATTCTGCTTACTCCTGGGTTTTGGCGCTAAGTGCAGCCGGATGCGCGATAATGTCAAAGGATGGCCCCCGATCAGACCTGGCAGAGCATGCCTGACAATGCCACTGCATCATCGTAGTTGGTTTGAGGCAGAGCTGCGGTTGTGACAGCTACAGTTCACGTTCGACTCACTGCTCTCATGCAGTCTACAAGATGAAAGAACCAATTGGCATCGCTGCGGAGAAATAACCTTTCTAGGTATGAATCTATGCATTTCATCACTCTGCATATGCAAAGCCACGCAGAACCAAGCATCTCAGCCCGATTATTGCCTTCATAGTCCAAAATCTTTGAATACAGTATGCATCATGAGCAAAAGGCATACAAGGTATGAGATTGGAAAAGACGAATTAGCAAAAGTGATCGATGATCACACCTGGAATCAGTAAATATTAAACATGACCACCTATCAATGGCTTTCCAAACAACATCTGTAATTAGTTGTCGTAAGCTACCTACAAAAAAAGAAATATCCCTTTGGGAGGCTTGACCTTGTAAAATTGACATCGCTGTCCTCTGAAACCACATGCCAAGACTACTAAGCGAGACAAATAGATGGGCCTACACCGTAAATGTGATGATATTTTATAAAAGTCACCGAGGACAGAAGCCAAATTTAGCCGTCTCTCCTCGCTTCCAAGAGCGATAATAAGCTTAGTTACTATCTTATACTTGAATGTACAATTATACATCGCTTATCTCGAATAGAGTAACAAAGAAGCTTATTCTTGAAATGTATGAAATATAAACAATAGCGAATATGTTCTGAAACAGTCATAATATGTACTGATGGCTTTTTATGAGCAATGGGCAATTAGAATGGGATAGAATATAGGCTCACTATGGCCTTGTCAGACTTGAAACCCATGAATGTAGACGAATTAGTCCTGATAAGCATGTTCAATTTTATCAGCAGCACTCTAGGCCAATTGTTAGCTGTAGTCCAGACCAGACGGGGACGCTCAGGTCCATCCATCTACTCTCACTTACCTGCATCTGTGCCGCAATCCCACCCCGTGGGTTTTGTCCGCCATAGATCGTCGATTCAGCATGTTGAGCCTCCCTCGCATCATCCTTCGTAATGTACACAGGAGCCTCTCCCGGTACAGCAGGGACTCCAAGGGCCTCATTGCGATCGGCTATAGATTGGACTTGCGCGGAGACGGACCCGGGACCGGGTGGCTTGTTGAAGGCGCGGCCCTGCATCAGACATGCGAGTTAAATCTCTTTGTTTATCTCAGAGAGAAGTACAACCATGATGTCCTTACCTCAGCCGCGTGAAGCTCCCGAGCATCATCCTGTGTTATGTGGCTCTGTGGCTTTCGCGATAAAGCCTCCAATTTCGCGTCGAAATTCATCTGCTTCATGGCCAGGCATTGTGCTGTTGCTGTTTGCTTGGGTCAATACAATGCATCAATGCCTAAAAGTAGTATGAACGCACCTGCTGTTCCACCTCTAATGGGCCCACCACCGCTCAATTCGCTCTCGGTCTGGGCCAGAGCAGAGACATCCCCTGGGTCAATGCGCTGGCCGCTTTCCACGGCGCGCTTCAATTCAGGGATATCTGGAATTTCAGAGGACATGATGTATTGATGAATGTGAAAGTTTCTTTCTCAATAAGGGATTTGCATGTTGTTTGATGTTTATATGTCGGATCGACGCGTTGTGCCAGCGGTGATGTCACGGTGAGTAAATCGAGCATTGTGCCCGCCTCATCCCCTTTCGCCACTCCCGGGCACGTCAGGTTCAGGACAAGATCCTGTATTACTAGTGAGCAGAAGTATTAGTATAATGGCGAGAGTGAGATAATGACACCTCTATCATGGTCTTTGCATCCGGAGTTCAGCTCGAGGTCTACGGTTCGGCTTTCCAAATTCCCATCTACTGACAACTAAAGGGCACCCACGAGATGGCTCCATACAGCATACGATGCTAGTTGGGTTATAATATTACTGATATCGTGGCTACTACCATATAGTCAGTTGGGTCCTTTGTCACCACCCCGTCTTCACATGGCTCTGCAAACAGACTTTGCAATTATTACGCATCCAATCCAGATTCACATCAGCCACTTTACAGACCGGTCATTGCGTCTCGAAGACCTTGGACATTTGCGATGGCTACTTGGTGAAATGACAGATCAAAGCAACCTCTGTCGCGAATACAACGGTGGGGAGCAATTCCACATCGAGACACCTTCATGTACGTCAGTATACGTTTACGAAGACTATCTGCCCCACGGGCACCCGAGTGCTTGGATTACAACGGTCCCGAAGGACACGCAAGCAACTTAACAAGTGTCATGTCACATCACTCAGTGTAGCAGCGAGTTTCTGGTGCACTTGTGGCACTGTAACATCATAGTTCGCCAAGAGTGTGGTCTGATATAGAAGCTAAGTCTGGATACTTGGCCGGCAACTTGCAGATCTTCAATGAAAGAGAGCTACCCATGCGTCCCGATCTATAATCGTGTTACTTAGGGGGTTGCAGTACTGTATCAACGACGTGGTACGCTACATATGCGCTTGGCCGCATCAGCAACCATAGGGGTTGGAAGGAAAAGGGAGGCAGATTGTGTTACTGCTGATGGTGGTTCACGCATGTGGCCTTCTGATGACATCATCTC
Source organism: Aspergillus welwitschiae (assembly GCF_003344945.1). Taxonomy (NCBI): domain Eukaryota; kingdom Fungi; phylum Ascomycota; class Eurotiomycetes; order Eurotiales; family Aspergillaceae; genus Aspergillus; species Aspergillus welwitschiae. The sequence goes on along the minus strand of NW_020798758.1, from coordinate 41,454 downwards.
AAGTCGGCAGTTGATCCAAGCCACTGGGACTAGCCTCTTTACATGGGTCTTGTAGCCTAATGTTGGTGCAAACCTATAGGAGCTATGGTAGTTGGGATATCCTTTCCTTGTTGAGCGAAAATGTCCTAGCAGTTATACCATCTGCGTGGAGGGGCGCATATGCGTGAGATTGTAGCATCGCGAGAGTTTCCAGTCTTGCAGCCTCATAGCATGTACTAGTACTAGCTATCCAGGTTCTCACCAATAGTGAAATAGAGTATGGTACTCATTCGCGGTAGAATCAGGATATGCATACTATTTTGGTTATAATAATCAGTCGCTACAATATATATATTGTCCCAATCGCCTCATGGATCTATCAATGATGCTGCTCTTCTTATAACCTTTCAAAGCACAGACTAGAGAATATATCCCCATCTATATCTTCCTCTTTTTCTTAAAGTACTGCTCAATTTATGTTTGGGTTGCAGGTGAACAATAAATTGTCCCAGAATCACAGCGATAGCGATAAGCCACAAAGCCGGTACCGGGATATGGGCCAATGATATTGTACCTTTTTCCGAAGTCCCGTGATTTCAGAGGCCGGTTCCGGCAAAACAAGGCTTGATGGCCAAGTGTTCCCAATGGATGGAGTGGGAGATCTCTAGGCTGGAAGAATCAGCTTGGCTTGTAGTTTGACTTGTCATGGATAGGCCCATCATTTTCAATTTTATTCACTAAGCATCTCTCTATCGAGTGTGGATACCTCCATATATATTTTTGTCAGGCAATCACGCGACGGAGTCTTCAACATCACTAACCGTCATGTTCCTTGGCGGCTCGGCCCCTACTTTTGTCTAGTAAGTACTCTTAGTAAGAGTTGATATAGTTAGTTCTAGTAATGACAAATTTCCGTCATATCTTGGTTTTGTATTAACTTCGTCAGGCAGGCTGTTACATTCCAACACTTCCGACTTCTTAAGGCATTGTATCGGAGATTATAATGGAGTTATCTCCGCGCGCTGCTCTGGAGCCGAATCTTGGCCGCCGGCGTCTCCAACGTTCATCATCGCAACAACAGCAGCATGAGCCACCGGATCATAGAGCTCGAGTCCGCATACAAGATGCATCGCGTGAAATGGCATCTGGCGAGCGAACGTAAGTAATTACCGCTATGTATGATGACTCGAATGCTAGATTCGCCTGCCCAAATGCATAACCAGTACTAACATGGATGGATAATAGACCTTCACCATCGGTGAAACGAGGTAAAAAGGCCTGCACTGAGTGTAGGCAGCAGAAGGTATGGATTTTGAAACCATGGGTGTCTTTCTGACGATAACGGAAATGGGATTCAGTATCTACCAATGGCTATTCCTAATTGAATAACAGGCAAAATGTGACGCCTACTTGAATCCCACTCAGGCATGCTCGCGTTGTTCAAAGCTGAACATTCAGTGTATAATATCGGATCCCTTTCGTCGGGAGCACAAACGCAAGTATGTTGGCTCTATATTTAAATGATTGACAGGTGATAAATTGTAACCATTCCACAACAGGCGACTGTCCGAGCTCGAGCAAGAGACCGATGAGCTGCGACGAAGACTGCGATATGCACAACCCGATCCATCTCGACCCTCGCCTATTGCGATGCTAACGGCTGCGGCTGAGATGGGAGTTAATTCCGCAGCTGTTGAGGGCGACTTGGCTTTCCATACTCAGTCACATACACCCCCGGTTGAGGATTCGCAACATGTTTTACCTTCTCCTGGACTAGGACCGCCATTACCGGGACCGGGGATGATTTCAGGTGTACGCGCCCCCGATGCGACGGAGCCCCGCTCACTGAACAACATCTACCTGACCGGAAGTGAGATAGACGAGCTCTTCCAGATGTGAGTATATTTTTGCCCCGAAAATATCGTTTTGGGCGTTTCTGATGCGGAACAGCTTCTTCCAACAATATGCTCCGTTCCTTCCAATTCTTGACCCGGAAACCACTCCAAATGTGTACTATACGCATTCACCGTTTCTATTTTGGTCTATAGTCGGCATTGCGTCCCGAACCTATTCCAAAAACCCAACTCTGCTAACTGCTCTTGCGCGCAATATAAACGAAATGGCCCTACTCTCTATCATATCAGGGAGCTCAGCCTGGCACTGCATCCAGGGGCTGCTGCTAGTTCTGACATGGCCATTTCCGAAAGATGCCACTATGGCGGACGTGACGTTCCCATTAAGCGGCATGCTTCTCCATATTGCCATGCAAAATGGTTTACACATTCCCATGTCCAGTCATGAATTTTCCAAGAGAAAGAGGCTCCCTGCTCCATCAGAAGCAGAAATGATCAGACGGTCAGAGCTCTGGGCTCATTGTGTTATCGTCTATCAGCGGTACGTGCTTCGCCCCGGTATTTGGTTTCTTCCTGCTAACTGGGTACAGTACGTGTGTGATAAAAGGACAACCCCCTCGCTCTCTAGTAAACCTGGAACTGGATGGGGACCTGAAACATTCGTTGTTCCAGAGGATCTCTCCATCGCTAGTGCTTGAACTGAAGTGCGAGGATTTGAAAACCCGGTGTAGTACAGCAGTACTGGAGCTCGGAGTCCGGAACCTATCCTCTGAACAAGAGAGATCGCTCGATATACTCTTACGGGCATATGATGACCAAGCACTTGACCTGGAGGCGCAGGCGTTCTCAGGTAGGCCCTTTTCTCTTCGTATGGATAATAATATAATCTAATGCAGATTAGCGTACGACAGGTTTGCTACGAGCATGTGCCGTCTGAGTATCCAAATCTTCCACCTTTTCCGAAATCCCAATTCATTCTCATCAGGCTGTCTGGCAACGCTGACGACTGCCGCATGTGACACTATTAGCAGCATACATAGTCTGGGACAAAGCATGGCCGGTTATGCTACTTCTCCCATCCAGATGAATTATGCGTTGCTTCTAGCATCCTCAGCCCTCCTACGGGTATTGAAAGGCTCCCAATGGGCTACCATGGATGTTGAAAAAGCCAAGACATCTTATTTCACTGCAATTAACCTGGCCAAGCAAATGTCAGTTTACAACTTTGATATCGCGGCCAAGACTGTCATGGTATTAAGCCAACTATGGAATAGCACCAAAGCGTTCCGGAAGGCAGATGGAAGTGAATACCTCGCTCTTCGGATCCGGAGCCGGTTGGTCGTCAGTCCTGTTATCGATACGGTGTGGTGGTGGCGAGAGGAGTTCGACCCCCAGTTCTATAGCACGGTCACTTCCCAAAGCAATGCCCCGGAAGGTACGGCCATGCATCCTGGTAGATACGCACGGTTACTGACGCAACTTTCATATACGACAGGAACCGATGCAAACCGCGACAATCTAGCTATTTCAGGGAACGTGTCTGGAGGCTCTACGGATCGGCCAGATTTCTCGTATTTTGACGAGCAATTCCAGGCGGACTTCGAATGGGCATTAACGGATGAGTTTCTCTTCGCTCCCACCGAACCGTACGGACCACTGTAAGTCACCAATCTGCTTGCGAGCTGCGAAAAATCAGGGTGGAAGTCCACGATGGCAAAACCCGAACTACAAAACAAGAATTCAATCCTCGACGCAAGACCGTCATTCGATCGGCTTACATGGGCGGAGAGACGAGCAGTCTATCGCGTGACTCCGATAGCCAACATGAACCACCAATCATCAAAGGGGTAAGAGAGGGGGGCCGACAGGAAACGCCAGATCATGGGATGGAGAAGCATAAGGTTCAAGCCAGCCGGCCGACCCAACGGAGCCCCGTTGGCGCAGTGAGCTAAAGCAAACCTGGCATATGCAGTCGACCTACTGGAAGTCTCAGTGCCTGGTGGTCGCATATTGGTGTGCATGCCCCTGTAATCATGGCTGAAATAGGCGTTTTGTCCGGCTAAACCGTAAGCACACTATGTGTCCCCGTCTTGTATAATATTTCTTTATCTACCTCGTATCCATTAGACGCGTTACCCACCCCAGATCGGGGCTTCTAGTCTAGCCAGCAAACGGGCTAGATTGGAGATGTAGCGCAACGTCGACACCAACTCATCTAAGTGGTTCATGGCGAGTCCAGGATGCATGGGTTAGCTGGCCCTGATGTTCAATCTAATCTTATTGCCTTCGAGATCACTCTGGCCCCTCGCGTTATCGGCTGATACGGCAATCTTCATGCTACATGCCAAGGAGTCAGCATTCCATTCGGCCATCCGGTGGCTCTTCAGTGGCTGCGCCTATCTTTTTTCTCGGCAAAAGTAGGCTCGCTTAGAGGGAAGGCATCAAGAGGCGTTCGAACTATAGAGTGCACCAGCACGTAGAAGAGGGGAGGGTGGATGAGGGACAGGGAAGGCAAAGGGAAGAGACGAGTACAGTAGAAGAAAGTTGTGAAACAAGGAGATCGGGCAGCCAAGCCGTTGGCGCTAAATGGAAGGATGACCAGCGGTCAAGTGATTCCAGGCTAAACCGGTTGTTGTCTCTTTCTTCCATTCCGCCTCCTCCCTCTCTCTCTTGCTCTCTCAACTCGAGTGCTTCCGGGTCAACTACCCCTGCCACACACACACGCACACATCCAGACACGCACTAAATGTGGGTTACATGGTATCAGCAAGGGGGTCAATCCTTTAATAGTCAGGGGGATGTTCGAGAATGAGGTTCTTCCCGCGTCTCGATGGCGAAGTGCCATGTTCCATGTTTCCATGCAGCCCGGAAGGCTAACTGGGGACGGTGCATCCCGCCGTGCCGTTAGTGGCAGACGACGGGGTGGATAGGGCTCTTCCCACACCATCCAACTAAGCAGAAGAAGGCAGGTGCTAATTTAATTTACGTCGACATGATACACCTCGTCCACGACTAGTCTGGCATGGACCAATCTGGGGATTTACGGTGCCCATCCAATGTCCGGAAGTGCTCAGCTGCTTATCAGTGTCCCTCCGTCCCCGCCCGCCCGAAAACAGTCCGCGCATTGTCCAATGGCTAAGGCTGGTTTGTCATGGACTAGTGCATGATAACGGAAAAGCAAGACCAAACTGTGGTCCTGGTCAAGTCACTGTAGGATGGGATCTTCGTGTTCGGTGGCTTTGATAGCATCTGGCTGACCTGGTTTCCCCAGTCCACGGCGCGACCGAGTCGATCGACAAGAATTCTGCACGGGAAAGAGCAAAACACGAAGAATGCCACGCGATGAGAGAAGAACATCCAGAAAACCTCGGCTAGAGAGTTGCCAAGTCCAGACAACGCCCCATTGGCTTTCGCTGAAGCCGTGCGGATGATGGCTCGAACACAATTGCGCCCGCCAATTCGCCGTGTGAAGCCCGCCGGCGCTTCGCTAGCTTATCGCAAACAAGCCTGGTGCAAAAGGGGCTAGTCCGCCGGACGAGACCCGGGGAAAGTTGACCATCGTGCCTGCACTTCTGCTGCCGCCGTATCAGCGTTGCTTTTTCCGCCGATATTCGTTGGTAATCTTTTCTTTATCTCTTAGGCACTGGTTTGCATTGGAATCCCTCTTCGTCCAGCGCAACCACTTGCGTGGTCTCGTTGCCCATCTTGCCACCACCCAACCCCCGATCCTTTCGCTCACATCCGAGACATACCTCCGGTCAAAGGCGACCCTTTCCTTCCCCCCTCCCCCTTCAGACGTATTGCAGTCAGTCTAGTGGTAACTTGCTTGTTCTTTCCTGGTTTAAATCGCCGAATCAAATGCACGTGTCTCTGGTCGCGTGCCAATTCCCATCAATGGGATCGTCCGAATGACCGAATCCCCACCTGGGTCGACTGCGATCGAGCTCGCCCAGTGTACCAGTAATTCAGCTGGCTCACCGGACCGGATGGTGGACAGGTCTTCCTTTTGCCCCAATTTTTAGGTTCTGGGGCTAGTTCCTTCACCGGAGGGGCGCGCCTTATGCGCTTCGGTGCAACTTATCGGTCTGCGCGAAACTATGAGACTCTCTCATCTGATATTACCTAGGCAGCCAAATTGCAAGGGAGGTTAGGGATGGGAGCATTCCCCGAGGACCGTGCATGTCGTGCATGGGCTGACAATGGCAAATGCGCTCCCAAGTCCGCCACTGGCTGGATCTACTAGCTAACGCACGACTGGTTCCAAGTCCAATCCAGCTACTACCAAAGCTAAGACACATTCAGGTTACATCGGAACATGGCGAACAGACTGGGGTAACTGATAACCGGAGAGATAAACTCTCCCGCAATCAGTGGACGCCACCAGCTCGTTTAATTTATTTCCTAGTCCGATAAGGCGTCGGGTTACCGTCGGCTCTATTTGCGCCTCTTGTCGTCGCTATCCAGGAGAGGGTAAATTGGGTGGTTATATGATGCTTTCATCCGCCCCCCCTTTCTGTGTTCCCTTGTTTACTCCTCTGAACCAGTGGATGAGTTCCGTGCATGCACTACTGTCTTCATTGATTTCCCCCAAAGCCTTTTTTCGTGCTTCCCCTCATCAACTGCCGCGATGAGTGAGAAGGAGCAGGCTTTCAGCACGGCGGTGGCTGATGAATCCTCCCCGGAGGCAGCCACCGTCCATCTCAAGAACCTGAAGGAACAGCACCATTGGGACCCGAACCTCCCGGACGATATTGCCGACGAGATCGATGAGGCCCTCAATACGGATGACAAGGGTGCCCGCGTGGGCATTACGCAGGAGCTCCTCGATAATTCGCCGTACCCCGAGGTGCGTGCGGCCGTGCCCAACTACGATGAAGGAGGCCACACCAACACCATTCGTGCCTGGACCATTGGTTTGATCTTTGCGACCATTGGTTCGGCGCTTAACATGCTGTTCTCGATGCGTGACCCCTATATCGTCATTCCTTCCTACGTCGCCCAGGTTGTCGCCTACCCTGTTGGTGTCGCATGGGCGAAATTCATCCCCAGCAAGAAGTTCCGCTTCTTCGGAATCGAGTGCAACACGAACCCCGGTCCCTTCAGCAAAAAGGAGCATTGTCTCATTGTCGTCATGGCCAATGCCACCTTTGGTGGTGGTGCGGCTTATGCGACAGACGTCTTGTTGGCCCAGCGAGCCTTCTACAAGCAGCGATTCGGATGGGCATTTGAAATCTTCATGTGTATCTCGACCCAGATGCTCGGGTTTGGTATGGCTGGGTTCTTCCACCGCTTCCTGGTCACTCCAGCTGCCATGATCTGGCCTTCCAATCTGATCAACTGCACCCTCTTCTCGGCGCTTCATGACCACAGCCGACCCGATCCCAACAAGGTAGCCGGTTGGAGGATTGGCAAGTACCGGTTCTTCCTCTACGTTATGATCGGTTCCTTCTGCTGGTACTGGATCCCCGGTGTTATCGCTCCGTTCCTCAGTATCTTCGCCTGGGTGACTTGGATCAAGCCCCAGAATGCCGTGGTCAACCAGCTCTTTGGCGGGTCCACTGGTCTGTCTCTAATCCCTATGACCTTTGACTGGACGCAAATCTCCGGCTTCAACTTCAGTCCCCTGATCGCGCCTTGGCATGCAATTGCCAACACCCTTATTGGTATGTTCATTTTCTTCTGGATCGTCACCATTGGCATGCACTACAGCGGCATGTGGTGGTTCGAATACCTGCCCATGAGCGATTCGAACAGTTACGACAACACCGGTGCGCAGTACAATGTGTCCCGTATCATGACCAAGGACTTCACTCTCGATGTCCAGGCATACAAGGAATACTCGCCGCTGTTCCTGTCCACCACCTTCAGTCTCTGCTACGGACTGTCGTTCGCGACCATCATTGCTATTCTGATCCACACTGGTCTGTTCCACGGTAAGGAACTGTGGGTGCGTTTCCGCAACTTTGGCAAGGAAGAGGAGGATGTCCACGCCCGCCTCATGTCCAAGTACAAGACGGTGCCCCTCTGGTGGTATGCCGCCATCACTCTCATCATGATCGGAATCGGCTTAGGCATGGTTCTGGGATACCCGACTCACCTGAGCTGGTGGGCGTTCTTTGTCTCTTTGATCATGGCATTGGTGTGGTACGTGCCAATTGGTATCGTGCAAGCCGCCACCAACATCGCCATTGGTCTGAACGTCTTGACGGAATTCATTGTCGGCTACATCCAGCCCGGAAAGCCCATGGCCATGATGTTGTTCAAGACCTACGGCTACATGAGCATGTACCAAGGTCTCTACTTCAACCAGGACATGAAACTAGGTAAGCATCCTTATCCCATCCCCATACCTACCAGAAAGCCCCACTAACCCTTCCACAGCGCACTACATGAAACTACCCCCGCGAGTCACCTTCGCCGCCCAAATGATCGCTGCCCTCTGGTCCTCCGTCGTCCAAATCGCCGTGATGAACTGGGGTCTCGCCACCATCAAAGACGTCTGCAGCGAAACCCAAGCCGATAACTACAGCTGCCCCAACGGCCGTGTTTTCTACCAAGCCTCCGTCATCTGGGGTCTTATCGGCCCCCAGCGCATCTTCTCCCCAGGCCAGCTCTACTCCGGCCTCATGTGGTTCTGGCTCGCCGGTGCCATCCTTCCCGTCCTCATCTACATCGGCGCGCGCATGTACCCCAAGAGCCAGATCCGCTTCCTCAACGCCCCGCTCATCTTCGGCGGAGCGGGTCTGATCCCCCCCGCCACACCCCTCAACTACCTTACTTGGGGTATCGTGGGTATCATCTTCAACAAGTACATCCGGGACCGCTGGCGCGGCTGGTGGATGCACTACAACTACGTCCTGTCTGCGGGTCTGGACGTCGGGTTGGATCTGTGTACCATCCTGATTTTCTTGACCCTCGATTTGACTAGTACTAGTTTCCCGACTTGGTGGGGTACTAGTATTACCGGTACTACTATGGATATGGCGGGTACTGCAGTGCAGAAGATCCTGCCGAGTGGGCAGACGTTTGGACCAAAGAGTTGGTAGTGAGTGGAGGGGTGTAGGGTATATGTTTGATTAGGGTGGGTGTATTGATGATGATGATGATGAATGGTGGGTGGGACTTTCTGCTTCTTTTTGTGTATATGCTACGCAGCTATGATCACGACCTGTCTCTGCTAAGCTATTAAAATAATTCATAATGTGAATCCTGTGACATATTTTGCCTTGCATATTGGATCGTGATGATGATGCTCCTGATGGACTTGTTTCTACGACATGTGGTGATCATGTGAATCTATAACAAATTGTATCATGCCACTGAATGTCGGAGGGAAAGAATAAAACGAAAAGAAAAAAAAAGAAAAGCACTGAAAGAAAATGTCAATATAATGAATTGATCATCTCATCATGTCATTCATTGCATGGATGAATGCTAACTATATACTAATCCATTCTCGCAACTCGCTTATACATATACAGGAAAAGCTCTTCAATCGTCTTCCCGGTCTGTAGGGGAAAAATTCTATGCACAGAGGTTCATTCCTTCTTTCATTTCCTCCGAGTATCTCAAACCGTAGGAGATACACCACAGCCCCTGATTCAAGCCGAACCAGGCTGTCTCCTCTTCATACCGACCTGCAGTCCGAGAGGCTTCCTCAAGAAACCCTCTCTCGTCTCCATAGGACCCTCCTGCTGCATCTCGAACTCGAAGAGGCGGAACACCGTACCGCAGATAACCAGGAGTTCCATCTCCGCGACGTTGCGACCGACACAGGCTCTGGGGCCCGTGCTGAAGGGAATGAAAGCGGCCTTCTGACGGGGGGTAAGGCGGGCGGGGTCCCAGCGCTCAGGGACGAATTGCTCGGCATCGGGACCCCAGATCTCCTTGGAGCGGTGGATGGTGTAGCTGGGCACGGAGACAACGTCGCCGGGGTAGAAGGTGTGGCCGGAGATGGTGACGGGGGGGTTACCAGCGGGGATTTCACGGGGGAGACCCATGGCGGAGGTGCTGTGGATACGCATGGTTTCCCAGATGACCCATTGGAGGTAGGGGATATCCTTGACCATGGCGTGAGTAGGGACGTCGACGTCTTGAGGGATGGCTTCGTCCAGGACCTTGTGGAGTTTCTCGATCACACCGGGGGTGCGCATGCACCAGTAGAGGATGGCGCAGGAGGTGTTGGAGGTAGTGTCGGATCCGGCGATGAGTTGGGTCAATGCCTCGGCGGTGAGCTCGGCGCGACCCAGCTTCTCGCCGTTGCAATCCTTGCCTTCCATGAGACGGGCGAGCAGGTCGACACGGGTGTTGTTGGCCATGACTTCGGGGCGGAGACGTTCGTTGACGCGGGCGACGGCAATACCAGCCAGGTCCTCGACGGCTTGGATACCATCACGGAAGAAACTGTCGGGGAGGTACTTGGCAAAGGGCTTCAAGGCCGGGTAGCAGCCCAGGGTGGCGGAGACTTCACCGCGGCGGTTGAGAACCTCGACGGCTTGGACGTAGGAAGGAGGCGAGTCGGGAGTCTTGCGCATCTCGGCGAAATCCTTGCCCTTGTCGAGCATGCCGAAGGGAGCGCCAAAGGCCAGGTCACCGATGATGTCAAAAGCCAAGTAGTTGAACCAGTTCAGGGCGTCCAGGCTGGCGAACCCAGTCTTGGGGTTGCGCTGGGTATCGGCCATGCGGTTCCATTGCTTGACAAAGAGCTCGATGTTGCCGTGGATGTACTGCTCGAACTGACCGATGGACTTCATACTGAAGGTGTGAGACACGGTCTTGCGCTTGCGGGTGTGCTCCGCGCGGTCGCGCGTGTTGAAGAGACCACGGTGAATGGAGACAAAGGCATCGTAGAAGTCACTGAACAAGAGTTGATTAGCTTCCGGGGGATAATTCTACCTGCCAGGAGCAGATAAATACAAGCGGCGAGGGGCACGTACGACTTCAGGAAGCCATTTCCGTGGCCGTAGACAGCCTGAATGGCGCCATCATCGGCGATGGAGGTATGACGGGGGGCGATGCGAACGAGCTTTCCATATTTCTTGTGAGCGTTGTCGACGACGACAAAACGGTGACCGCGACGAGTTTGCAGGAGCAGCCAGAAATTGGTGAAGGCGGCCAGACCGGGGGCGGGGATATCGCGGAGGTGAGCGCGCTTTAGGTAAGGAAGGAGATAATAGAGGACTAGCAGGGCTAGACCCAGATAGGCCCCGTAAGGTGACAGGAGCAGGGCGAGCATGATTGATTTTGTGGGGGGAGGGGAGGAAGCTGGTGAGCTCGGAAGTTAACACCGGCAAATGCAGCCAGGAGAAGTAATTCCGCAGCCGCAAAGTGCAGCCGGGAATGTGGGTGCCAAGGAGACCATCTTACCTCCGAAATGAAATAAGCAACTATAAGGTAATATATCGAAAAAGGATGGTTGAAGAAGAAAATAATATCAGTCACAGTCCACTTACTTCACTCAAGTATCGCCATGGGTGAAGAGTGTTCCTTGTCGAGAGAGTGGTTGATCTGTCATCTCCCTTTTTTTTGAGTTGAAGTGCAGGCTTATTTATGGCAGACGGGCTCCTCTCGAACCCCGAGGCAAAGCCAGGCAACGGAAGGGAAAATCGGGAGTCTCTGCTGAGCCGCGACTGATCTGCCAGCCGATTTGCAGCGCCGGCCTCTTTGCCCTCCCCCGCCTCTGCTCGGTTGTTCGTGTAGGTCCCGTGGGGTTGGAGGGAGATCCTCACCCAAAGGGTCCATACTTTGAACGGCTCCATGGCTATCAACAGCATAGAGCCAGTGAGAGCATCGCGAATGGTCAACGGCGGTGGTTTCTATTGATCTCGTGACTCCGGGGAGGCGAGAGTTACGGAAGCATAAAGGCAATTGATCTTCATGACTAATGATGTTATGTACACAACTCGTAACTTGTGACTAGTTACAGCACCAACTCCTTACTTACTCTATTAGGCAACATGTTCCGACCCGTCTTTCGCAATCCTTCTGATCCTGCTGATCCTTGTGTTCCAGCAGTACTTTGGACGTTGGTAGAGCCATCTATTCCCTTCCCTACCAGCTATTCCCCTCCACGCGGTACAACCCATTCTTCCGCTTCTCCGCCTCCCATCGCTCAATCCACGCCTTCATGCGCTCCCGACTTTTCCGGCTACCTACGTTCACTGTCGGGATCACCCGTCCGATCCGGAGTGCGCAGCAGAACATGCTCAACTCCCGAAATGAGCTGTGCTCACTGTACGGCACTCCAAAGCATGCGCTTTCCCGCGTACTCCCTCGCTGTGGCACCAGGTCTTTCGCAGAAAAGGGCGTCTTCCAATGTGCCGAATTGAGCACCACCGACACCGGTGGGTTGTCCAGCATTCGGCCAGCTGGCGGGCGATACGTCCACCCGGTTGGTCGAAATCCCACCACCCGCGTGAAGTGCGGCTTCATCGAGTCCAGGTAATCCGCCAGCGTTTCCGCCCGGATCTCGAATAGCGTTTGCATATGCACCTGCGCCTCCGTGGGATCGTCTGTCAGCAGCGATGACAGCTCAGCATCCTCGAGGCACGCACAGACGCGCTGCTTAGCTGGCGTCGCGTAGATCTTGCTCTTCAATGCCCGTGCGATCCCCAGACAGATGCGTTCTTTTCCGATGCTGTACGTCCCTATTACTACCAATAGCCGGCCAGGGGGGCGGCTGTCTTGCGTCGGAGACGGGCGGGATCCAGTCACAGCCGTAACAAACTTGCTCAGCATTCCGCCTTTTCCATTGACTGGTCGTCCAAACGCTCGTCCATTGGTGTCGTTGGCGTCCCCATCGAGCTCAACGCAAAGTTCTGCGCAGGCTTGTATGACATCTTCTTGGCCAGGGAATGCATACTTGGGGCTCAAATATGTAGTGTCCAGATAGCAGGCATCGATTCGTTGCTGGCGAGCCCTGCCGGTTGCGGGGTCAGCAATCTCCGGGCGGAGAAGGGCATGTTGCACATGAAGCGGCGAGGCGCGAAAGTCACCACAGTGGAGGACACGATGTGTTCTCTGCGAGGGACCCGATCCCATTGATTTCTCGAAGAGAAAGATGGCGCTCCCAGGACAATGATTAGCCTCGATCAAAGTCACCTGCGCTCCTCCCGTATTCGGGATTTCCGTCTTCCGCTCGAACTCAAGTGGTACAAGCCACTTCCGGTCGACCTTCAATTGTTGGCACACCAAATTGGCCGTAGGTCTGCTGCAGTAGATTGGTCCATGGCGCCACGACCCCGTCAGGCCGATGTAATGGTCGCTGTGGAAGTGACTAAGGAAGTACGCATTACATCCCTCTACGGCTCCGTATCGAAATGCATCCACACAGAGGGAGAATCCAGGGATGATCTTGTAGAACGGACACGTCCGTTGATACGCCTGTTTGCCACGGGCCGCAACCTCGTTCGCCGCCGCTGCACTCCATGCTGTATCTTCCGCGTTGCCGGCCATGAGCTTCGAAAAAGCCGACCTCGTCCCTGCGACCCCAGAGGCATATGGGTCACGCTGCGCTGGTCTCGCAATAGCAGCCCTGTCCGCAAGGCTCATTCCTTTCGTAGTCTTTAGCTCCGGTCCCGGCTCCGGGTCCGGGTCTGCCTCCGCCTCTGGCTCGTGTTTCAGCAACTCCGTAGGCTTCCCATCAAGACAGTCATTGACATGTACCGAGACATCCTAGAACAACCATTACCACCAGCACCAAAGACACAATCCACACAACTTACCGTCTCGGACAAGCCTGTCAAAACAGCCTGACATACGGGACACACCGGCGCTTCGCATCCAAAATCTTCACCCAAAACCCCGCTATCATCAAATCCAATATCACCCTTGTAATCCTCATCGTCATCAAATGCACCTAAGAAATCTTCTTCCCCTCGGAACTCGTCCTCTTCTAGATCGTCAAAATTCGCGTAATCATCATCGGCGTGGCTCGTGGCTTCTCTTACCGGTGGTGTGTCGACATCGACTGCGGGGGTCCGGGTTTCATCCGCCGAGTTTGTCTTCTCATCCAGTACCCCGGTCTCATTCTCAGTCCCGTTCTCATATTCCCTGAACTGCTCAAGATCCTCGCTCTCACTATCCGACTCATCAATGAACGGTCCACTGACTGATCGAGACGGCTTCGGCTTTGACTTCTCCTCAGTGCCACTCTCACTCTCCGTCTTCCTCTTCTTATCCTCCCCACTCCCATTATCAATGTCATCTTCCAGCGCAATAGCTTCCCCAACCCTCCTCTTCTTCACACTGCCCCCATTCTCCTGGAACCGTTCTTCTTCTTCTTCTTCCTCCCAAATATCCTCCGGTGTCTTTTCCCTGACATAGTCCCCTCCACTCGTAAGACTAACCACCTTCTTGGCATCCTCCAAAAACAAACCCCCGGCGCCAGCAGCCCCATTCCCACCCCTCACCCCCGAGGAGCCCTCATTACCAGTATTACTTCTCTCCGCCTTCGTCGCGAATTGCGTAATCCGCGATTGCCGGGACGTAGCTTTCGGCGGGCCGTCCGCCTTCTGGAAGAAACTGAGAAGACTCGTGTTGCGTTTCGTAGATTTCGACTTCGCGGGTGTTGCGCGGGACGGTGTAGAGGGCTTTCTAGGAGGGAACGGCGTAGGCATTGCTCAGGCTTTGTGATCGTGTGCTTCGGTCTTTATCGCGTAGTCGAGTGGCGGGCTGGCGGGCGGATGAATTATGCGGCTAGGTATGGGAAATGTATGCCGGAATGTGAGCGTCAAAGCATGTTCGTTTGAATTTCAGTCGTATATGTAGTGTATTATGTAGTGTATTAGAAGTATAATATAACTGTACAGATGGTGGTCTTGTTAAACTGAGAAACGCGGAGGGTAGGATTCGAGGCAGTCGGACTGGTCGAATATCCAAAGCGGCGAAAAGAGATAAGCGGGCGCGGGCGCGGCGGAGACTCGATTTTCGCGACACGAAGTCAGGTGATCTGTCCACCCTTTGGTTTCCATTTGCGGTTCGTACTGCGGAGTTAGAGCACCGAGAGTACGAATCGGAGTAAGTAGGTAAATGGGCTTTGTTATTTATTTTTCATTCGTCTTTATACTACTACTGAGTAGGTAGGTACTGGGTATAGTATCTGCAGACTCTGTCTAGACACATAACTCACGTCTTTATCCAGTAACTTCGTAGCCAGTATTCGTCCTCTCAACTACATATACATCTATCGAGTAGATGTAACATGCAGGTATACCTATTGTCATCGTCATCATAGCAGCTGCAGCTCCGACCAAAACCATTCCAGCCCCATCATGAGAGGTGAACAGCCAGTCCGATGCCTTCCATCCACGTAAATCTACTCTCCTTTTTTCTTTCTCGCTCTCTCTTTCTCCACGCCATGTTTAGCCATGGATATCAGCAACATAAATAAAAGTGAACCAGCATGACAACGACAAACATCATCACATCGTGAAGATTAAATCTGCAAGTGAAGAAAAAAAGAAGGAAATAGGAAAAGAAAAATACATAATAGAAAAAAGAAATAGTCAATCCCATCCGTAGAAAACCCTGATCAACCAACCATCAAAGCAACAATCTATCAATCAATTCGTAAATCACCGAGCTTTCCCAGCCTGGTTCGCAGCTTCTATATATACCAAACCAATCATTAGCAGCCCATACAACCAAACACACACATACAGAAACATCTAAGCATGTTCCTTCAATTAGATCAAGGGGACAGGGATGAGGAAACATACCTCTCCTCGTCGCATCCTCCAAAAGCCCAATATCCACCTCCGATCTCGGCAGCATAACATACCGCACCACACTACCACGAATAAACATGTTCTTTACGGACGACAAATGCGGGTATTTATCCAGATCCAAGACGTCCACATCGTCCAGCTTAATGTTCAGGTACTGGTCGACGGATTTGAGGGTGCCGCGGATGCGAATGTCGTTCTTGAGTTCGATGGTCACCGTTTGGTTGGTTAAGGTCTTGAAGAAGCTGCCAAATAGTCATCCCCGTAGGGACGTGGGAGTTAGCTGTGGTCGCTTTGGTGCTTGTTCGAGGATCTCGCGCGCTTTCTTACCTGAAGAAGAGCATGGTTGCGGTGCGAGGTGGGGGAAGATTGAAGGGGTATCAGTGCTGTTATGGGTGTGGTATTGTTGGTGAATGGACTAGTAGCGCATTGGCTGTCTGAAAGTCGGCAAGGGGATATCGATTGCCTCGGTTCTGTGTGGGTTAGGTGGTGGAAGACGTGCAGACGAGGATTATGCGATGATCTGGAGCTGCGGGTATGATGCTGCGGTTTGGTGTTGAGCATTGTGATGGGTCACGTGACGCGTGTGTCAGCTATGCTGGGTAACTAACTATGACAATCAATTGTGGAATCAAAATTGGATTGATTTTCTTATTCCAGTGTGATTCGCAGCATGCTTACATTTTTCATTCTTTGGAGATCAGCTAAAGCCTTGGTTCGAAGCATGTGAGGTTGGGGCAGCAGATTGGCGGCTCCTGTCCAGTATTGGTCATTAAGCGAATACCATGAGACCTGCAGGCCTGCCATACTTCCATTTTGTACTATTGTCAGCTAGTATAGCTACAAAGAGGCGTGCACTACTGATTGTGCATGGGTATCAAGTGAGTGTCATTGCTAGCAGCTATCCACCCTGGCTTCCACTGGTCCTCAATCTGCATTCATCATCTCTCATTCCGCATAAACAAAGGGGTATTTGAAAAGAGCGATAAGACACGACTCCCGCGATTACATTATATGTGCCACCAGGGCAACTTAAGGTTCATATTATAGGCAAAGAAACTTCAACATAAAAAAGAGAAGCGAGATCGGAGGGAGAAGCACGGCTCAGCCCTTGCTAGAGTTCCGTCCATGACGCTTCTTCTTCGGTCTCGGTTTCATTGCCCATCCCGACAAGCAGGTCCAGCCTGCACCGTTCTTGCGTCCTTCATCAAAGACAGTTCCAATGCCTGCCAGCAGGTCTTGTTGGTCCAGTCCTAGTTCCGTTTGAAGCTTCACAAGCCATTGCTCCCAGATCCAGCCACCGAGCACCCCCGTGACACTGGCAATATCAGCTGTACTTCCGACTGGGCCGTGCACCGCTTCACATTCTTCGATGAGGCTCTTTACCCTCGGATCGGGGGTCTCTCTAGGTGGTTCAGACTTGACCGGCTCAGTACCCATGGGTAGGAACATCCAGGCTCGTTTGACATCCGCAAAGTTCCTCTGCAAGCGACTGAGAAAGCCTTTGGTCGGTGTCGGGTCGTAACCCAGAGCCTTGAGACCGGACGCAAATTCAGCTGACCTGGCAGATGCCTGCGGGCCAGCGCGTGTTATTTCCGCATCCATGACAAAGAACTCCAAGTAACCACCTGGCTTGAGACAGCGTCGGCACTCTTTCAGACACAGGTCATACTGGTCCTGTGTCTCCCCGGTCGGACATTCCTTCTTTAGCAAAGCAGGAAGCGAGCGGGCCGAGATTACATCAAACTTATTGTCGGCGAACGGCAATTTCCACAGTTGGGATACAGGAAGGTGCCGGTGGTTGGGAGGCCCTTTGATGCCTGGGTTGACCGCCTGATGCTCGGTAAAGACCGTATAGACTTTCACATGAGGGTACTCGTGAGCTAGTTGCCAAGCCCATTCGCATGAGGCGTGTCCGCCGAGATCGAGGATCCTTAGTTGACGGGGTGCCCTTTTACGCGAGCCCAGCTGCTTCAGAGCAGGGCTTACAATCAGGCTACCCCCGTTGATATATCTCAGAGCGTCCATGGCCCACATTGGTTGACGAATTTGAGACAGCACAGTCTGCTCTTTCTCAACTATGGAGAACTGGGCCTTCTCTGCCAAAGCCGAGTCCATTGTTGAGTTGCGAGGCGCCAACGAGAAGGGTCCCTTGTAGGCCGGACGTTCCGGACGAGCAATTTCATAGTTTCCACGCAAACGCTTGATATGCGCGTCCGTCAAACCCAGTCGAACAGATTGAACGGCATCAAATCTCGTGTTTCGATGCACAAAGGTATCTCGACTGCCGGACTGCTGCTGGACCGCCTTAAATCCGCGCCAGTAAATGGAGTCTCTACTCGCCATTAAAGAGGGGCGGGAGCTAGGCGCTTCTGGAAGCGCTTTGGCAAGCCGAACAGACTGCTTCCGGCTTAGCTGATTAGGTGGTTGCCGATCGGTGTTGCCCCCACCTTCACCGTTGTAAGGACCTTCGTCCAGCATATTCACGGGATTGGTCTCATTGAGAGCTGAAAGGTAAGAAGCCTGGGCTGCCAGCCAATCGCTGGTCCGGTCCAGCCCCGACATCGCTTTCTGCTTTAATTCGCTCTCGTAGTCCTCGTCT
This sequence comes from Aspergillus welwitschiae, assembly GCF_003344945.1. Taxonomy (NCBI): domain Eukaryota; kingdom Fungi; phylum Ascomycota; class Eurotiomycetes; order Eurotiales; family Aspergillaceae; genus Aspergillus; species Aspergillus welwitschiae. The sequence goes on along the minus strand of NW_020798758.1, from coordinate 23,296 downwards.
CGTTCGTATTGATCGTCCGGGCCGATGGGTGCAATAGCATCGTCCATAGCGTCATCCTCAGAGCATGCTTGATCATCGAAGTGATCAGATAACCTGGGTGTCTTTTCCTCCGGGATCCTGATGGCAGTGGGTGGTCCGACGGGGTCATACACGGCCGTCAGCTGTTCTTCTGTCGTCCGTTCGGGGTAGTCTATTACATGCTCCACGACCTCTCCCTCGGTCCGGGAGAACGGTAGCTTGTAGAAGCCCTCGGCAGTGGCAGAATTCGGTGGCTTATTTCCACAGGGAATAGACCAGGTGTGGCGTGCTCGTGGACCCAGTGAAGCAAAAAAGCCACCGGGTGAGGGTATGCTCAGCCTGCTGAAACTATACCCTGAGAGTTCCGACGCCGGGGTGGCGTCGTCCGCACTCCGGGGGCGCTCTGGAGGCATACGGATTTGCCACATCTCTTCGTTAGACTCAGAAGTTTCCGACCAGGGATCTGGGGTACCATCGAGTGAGATGTGCCTCAGTGTCTCCAAGGCATCTGCAGGAAGAGATACGCCTCGATCAGACGGTGTGTCTCCCCTTACTGGCTCAGCATCCAAGTCAATCGACGATGCGGTTGATTGACCGCCTGGGATCCGTGGAAACCTGCCTAGGACCTGCCGCCAGTCCTCATTGGCGCTTTCGATAGCAATCTGAATGCTTTGGGTATCCGGGTCCGCTTCAAGCTCTTCGTCTTGGGAATCTTCTAATTCGTGACGAACATGCACGTCCTGCGCAGTCCAATCATTGTCTGGAAGGGATTGCAGGTCTGGAGTTGCTGGAGCACTGATGTTCGACACCTGGTCCGAGGAGACACTGCCATCCAAGGACGGCGGCGCATGCACGGCCGGCACCGAATGGGCAAGCATAGAGAGGGCGGCGGGAGAGACAGGAATCTTTGGCGGCGGAGTTGGTGGGATCGGGGAGCTCTTTGCAGCACCATGCAGCGATGGCCACATTGTGGATGATGGTATCGTGAGGCTCGGGTACCGACTACGGGAGACGGGGGAGAAGACTGAAGTACGCGTCGTGGGTGTCACCAAGCTTGTTGGCCGGGTGCTAGCGAAGGAAGTGCACTCGTCACTGATGTCAGAATCATCGTCGGTTGCATCGTATAGGTCTTCGAACGGTTGCATCTGACGCTGCCATTCAGTGTCCGAACAAGAGGAGACCGAGCCTGCAGATATTGGCGAAAAGAAACGATTCAGTCGAGATGACACCGATGAGAGCCCACTAGTCTTGAGCTTCAATTGGGGTGGCTGTGGAGGTTGCGGTGCCTTTGGTGGTGTCTGCTTGGTGCTGGAGGCAACAGGCCCTGTAGAGTCGGCATACTGCGCCTCGCGCGCGTCCTCCTCTATCGTATCAAGCCTCGTTCCTCGCACCTGTCGCAGAGGTGGGCATCTGCCCGTTGCGGGACGGTATACGTCCGTCATGATGCCCAAATGTGCCCGATGCTAGTTTTATTTTCCTTCAATTACGATATGGGATGCAAAATATGATGCAGAAGTCGAACCAAACAATGTAAATCCGACAAAGCAGCCAGAGGATCTCGATCACAGTCGACACCGATCAACGGATCAACAATATCAGAGAATTAGCAGAACGAATGATTACCCAGCTACCAGAGCTGAGGGCACGATAACTTGACAGAAACACAAAACACAAAGAAAAAGGTGATGAAGAATCCGACCGAGATGGGGTAAGGTGAAGATCACCTTTGGTGACCGGTAGCGCTTGCTCTACTAATAAACCGCTGGAAAGAGGGGAAGGGAGGGAGATCTGAAGGGAACACCCTCCCACCATCACCAGACCTGCAGGAACTACTGCAACATTGCGCACAAAGCACCCGTAATCCCTGTAACTGGACAGGCTGAAGATGCTATCATTGGTGGTGGGATGGCGGGCGCTTCGGCCACGACGAATCCGAGCAGTCGGCCAGCCATGATGGGCGACAACGGACGGACTCGGGAGGCAAGCGTACCAATCACCGTGGGGGGAAGATCTTTTTGTCTGCAAAGAACCGCCCTCCAGCCAGACATTGAAGCTGTGTGTGATTGGGGAGGTGTTCGTGTGATTGGCACGCTCTAAGCGCCCAGTGCTCTATCTTTAGAAAACGATGGGCAGCCGGAGATAGTCCAAGCGGTCAATAGCCGTGGCCGGGGCGTGCCATGGGAGGATTGGCAGTAGTAATGTAATGGACTTAGTAATATACTAAAGAGTTGAATTCGGATCATCACGATCAAGCATCAACGAAGACTGATGGGAGTGCTACTACTATAGTTATGTTGATAAGCAGCGTGGGTATATCCCAGCCACAGCCAGCTTGACTAGTAGGAACCAACTCACACATATTGAGCATGGGCCAGCTGTCGATACCCGCAGGAAAGCACAGAAAAGGGAAATCCGGTCCGCATACAACTCCGAACGGCAAACTGAAAAGGGAGATGGATAGTTGAGTCACCCGACCAGCATGTCGACATCGAAATAGATGGTCACAGCAGGGAGGATGATGAACTGGACAAGACACGACTGGTGGATGGCCAGTTGCCAGTTGGAGGGACCCCGTGACATGCATTGGGCGCGAGTCTCGACCGGGTGTTCAGGCACCCAGGCCCCCACCGGGCTGCAGCCAAGGTCTCCCCCCACGTGCAGTCCAGGACCCTAGCCCTTATCGGCGGGCAGCAGATTTCCCTTTTGGGCACTCCGGAGGGATTGAACTGACGTCGACAAGGCAAAACTGAGAACTGAAAAATGGCGGTGATATCAACATCCGCTGCTGACTTATGGCTCGTTGCCCTTTTGGCCGTGATGGAGTCTCCATCCATTATTTGTTCCATCCCCCATCCTTGATATCCACTCCCGGGTGTGACCCTGTTCCCCCCCCTTTCACCGGCCCCTCGTTCGTCGGTGACCAGTCGTCAGAACAATTGTCCGTAACTATAAATCCGGTGCCCCTCCACTTCTTCTTTCCATTTATCTCCGGTGATACCGCATCGTACCGAATCCTAATAAATTCTAACTCTGCTTCCTTGGTCTCAGAACTAATTGACCTACTATCTCCCTCCCGATTCACCTCCTCTTAATCCACCCACCATGTCCCCGCCAGCTATCATTGCTCCCTCCATCCTGAGTGCCGACTTCGGCACCCTGGGCAGCGAATGCTCGACCAAGATTGCCCAAGGATCCGACTGGTTGCACGTCGACATCATGGACGGCCACTTCGTCCCCAACATGACCTTTGGTGCCCCCGTCGTGACCAAAATTCGCTCCCATGTTGCCCGTCCCACCGAACCCAACGGCAAGGGCACCTTTGACTGCCACATGATGATCCAGGAAGTGCGTCTGGCCTCTCTTCTTCCTCCTACCACTATTTATACATCCCAATGACTTCTACATACCTCAATGACCTCTATGCTAATCCCCATACAGCCCCACAAATGGGTCAAGGACTTCAAAGACGCCGGCTGTGATCTTTACTGCTTCCACTACGAAGCCGCCATTTCCTCCACCGCCGCCACCAGTCCCGCCGACAACACCACAACCACCAAGACCAGCCCCAAGGACCTGATCCGCTATATCCACGAGGAGGGCATGCAAGCTGGAATTGCCATCAAGCCCGATACCCCCGTCGACGTGCTCTGGGATATCCTGGCGAATGAGAACGAGAAGGAGCGTCCGGATGTGAGTGATCCTACATCCCCATAACCCATAACCCAGTCTTTCTTGGCCCTCAGCACATGTTTGCGGAGCATACCCCACATAAAATCAAATGTGGTGCATGGATAAGGTTTAAGCTACGGAGCAACAACATGCTAATGCTGTCTATCTTGGCGTCTTACAGATGGTCCTCGTCATGACCGTTCACCCCGGGTTCGGTGGTCAGAAGTTCATGGCCTCCGAGCTGCCCAAGGTCAAAGCTCTGCGGGAGAGATACCCCAACCTCAATATCGAGGTGGATGGTGGCTTGGGACTGGGTACTATTGATCAGGCTGCTGAGGCTGGCGCCAACGTCATCGTTGCGGGCTCGGCCGTCTTTGGCGCTCAGGATCCCGCCGACGTCATCGCTAAACTCCGCGAGACCGTCAACAAGTATCGCAAGGAGTAAACCGAAGAGATAAATTATAATAATGAAATAAATAAAACAGAAGAGGGGGAGGGGGGAAGGAAACCATAAACAAAAAGTTTCTTCGGTTCATGTGATACGATTTTCGTTGCGATCACTCGCATTTCTATTTGTTCTGTTCGTTTTCTAGCTTCTTCCTGGCGCCTTACAGAATTTTAATGTTCCCTTTTTCGGGTGTTTTCCCTGTCGACATGTGATGAGCGAAAAGGGTCAAAGAGTATTTGATCGGTTACGGGCGGACGATGCGCGTTCAGGCATATTTAGAAGGTTATGGGTTGGGTATACGGATCAGATAGAGCAGGTAAACAGCGGGATCATCAACTGTGTATGTAATGGGCAATGAGTCCAGTTCGAACATATACAAGTTTGAATGCAAATTACAAAGAAAGAAATCAACAAGCAAGCAACAGTGAAAGCTGGTATCTTTACAGGGAAGGAAGAGAAAGGGTAAGAGTCTCGCGATAACCGAAAATAGGACGCTGAGTCGTATTCGTCGTCTCGAAATGAATGCAACCGCAACCCCGGCCGTTGACTTTGGCAGCCCGCGCTTTCTGTCGACCGGGGTCCCATCCTGGGTTTCACCACCAACACCACTCTACTCTTCTTCGATCGTCTCCTCCTGATCTGTCCGCGCCGCATTATCTTCTCTCAAGGATTTGAGAAGATCCTGTTGACCCCCGGAAATAGACTTCCGCAAGTCCTGTGCAACTTTTTCCTGTTCTTCTTTGGATGTGGCGGAGATGATGGAGCCACGGTGGTGCTGAACCATTCCTAAAGCTTCAGCAGCATCAGCATGAAAATTAGCAGACGACTCTGCAGCTACCTCGGGCACGAGAGGCGGCCGCTTAGGCTTGCTAGCCTGAGCATCAGGAGCAGCCTCGTTCCCACGTACAGTATCTTCCTTGCCTGCCTGGGACTGCTCGCCAGTGGCAGGGGTCTCTTTCGGAGTCTCTTTCGGAGTCTCCTTCGGAGTCTCTTTTTGTTCTGTAACTGCCGGAGCGGGTTCCTTGGCCGGGGCAGCTTCCTTGGCCGGGGTAGCTTCCTTGACTGGGGTAGCTTCCTTGACTGGGGTAGCTTCCTTGACTGGGGTAGCTTCCTTGACTGGGGTAGGTTGAGTGCCGCTGCCCTTAGCCTTGGCAGCGGCCTCCCCGCTAGCCTGGCGCATAGCGGCCGTGATGGCAGTGTCTTTCGGGGTCTCTTTGGACGGGGGGCTCTGAATCTTGATTGTGCTTTGTTTGAGTGTAGTTGGTTCGGGAGTGGGGGTAGATGCGGCCGAGGGGGGTGCGATCGGAGTACTAGTTGCGGGAATACTGTCGATGTCTTCGACACTGTTAACCTGCATCCTCAGCTCACCATACTCATTCCATTCTTCGACTTGCTCCAAGTCCTGTTGTTTGAAGTGTTAGCTTGTAGTCCCCAGTATATGTTGTGCTTCCCTCGCTAGTAGCCACCTAGCCTCTCTGTGATGGGATAAGGGAGGAATCCGTACTCCGACAACAGTGCCAAATTTCACCAAGCCAGGAAGCTTCTTGCCCTTGGAGCGACGGCCCCAAAGCTTCCTGGCTACATCATCCGTGGCCACATCGATTGCGCGGAAGGGGAGCTTGTTGGCTTTGAGAATTGTCTCCAGGCGTGCCGTTGCGGTGACGATATGGGACGACCCCGCAGTTAGGGAGGTGTAGAGATAGAGGGTGGGATCGGACATGTTGAAATACAAAGGATGAATTATCCGGTCGTCGGGGTGTCAAATGAGAAATTAGATGGTGATGGCGAAAGAGAGTATACCGAACGGAGAGAGTGAGGGAAGTAGTAGGGCGAAAAATGAGGGGAAGAAGACAAGGATGACGATCGCTTTTGATGAGGCCCGCTTCCCCTATTGCAGCGCGACGGCGCGCCTTCCCGATTGTTCTCTCTGAAAGGGGCAGAAAAGTGAGGGAAATGCGCTTCACCGCCGAATGACGTGGCTTCCTGAGGCCCAGACTGGTCACGTGGAATGGTGGTGGTCCATGCAGCTTCGAATAGATTGGAGAGAGCGTAGTAGTAAGTACTTAGTAGAGAGTGAGGAGCTCGATGGGTGAATTGATTTGACCCGTAGGTGAGAATGATCACTAACAACAAGATTGGGCTAGGAAGGAGAAGGATGCGGCGCAAGAGGCAAGAGCCGACCCTATATACTAGTTTAATGATTACAGACTAATGTCGTGACAGCCTCTTGCAATTGTGGGGGATCTGATTCCAGGGTGGCAATCTGACGTCAGTCCATCCTTCTAATCCATACGCGATGCCCGTAACTATCTCCAAAGAATGGTCCTTTCTTCCTCAATTATGCACCGACTACACGCACGGCCATATCCCTCCACTCTTTTCTCGGTACCATCCGACCTTTTCTCCACCTTTGATCGGCTGCTTCCAAGGTATTTTCTTCGCAACTTTGCCTGCGCTATGGCAGGCCCCGAGTTATCGCTACGGAAGGAAAGTGGGTGCAATATTCAACTCGCAAGATAAGTGGCACGTCTGATGTCACGGCTCCATTGATCGTACAGGGCCCAAAAGTGAGCTATCACAGTTCCAACGGCCCATGACTTCATCGTGTAGCTGTTCGGCAGCTCTTTGGCAAATCTTCTATCGTTGTTTCTGAACTCACTTATCTCGATTTATTTCCATTGAGCGCCGACTACAGAGTTCGCCAGGATTCGTATTTGGTCCGCATTTGTTGCATATATTCATTGGCTCCGACTGTGATGCAATTGTAGAAGAAGCCAACGATCATCTGATACTCCTCAACGCCTGTTTGATATGGTGGTATGATGTTGCGCAATGACCACATAGCTACGCCGTTGAGGAAGGCTTCGAGAATGGCTGCAGAACACTATACTACAGGGATTGGAGCTACTTTGTATAAAGTACATGTAGAAGGTGGCGAGGTGGGACTAGTTGGACGTCAAATTGCTACTAAAGTACGCCCCTGTCAGATCGACAATCCCACAAAACTTGATGTTTGTCGCACACCATAATAAATCGGCCCTTTCACAGCCTTTGATACGGTTCGGTCAGATCGTCTCGTTTATCATCACTTACAGCCGGTGTCTCCCCGGACTTGCCTCGTCATCAGCTTTCGGGCGAGCCTTCTAGGTACCCACCCTTTACGAGTAGCACAGCTCCTGTAGTCGTGCAGAGGGCCGCTTCATGTACCGTGAAGTACTTCGTCAGTCCAAGTGGCAATGGACAAAGACCCGATATCATGTATATCTCGGGCCGTCGAAATGGTGACAAGAACGGTTCTATATCATATTTGTGTTATAATGGCACCAATCTCCCCAAACTGCTGCAGTCAACGTCTTCAAATTGGACATGTCCTTGAGATGATGAAATCGAGGACCCCGGATCAATCGTGATGTTCCCGCCACGAATTATCTATTGAATAAGGGGACCACAAGTATAAAGCGGATTATCGTTTCCATGAACTAAGGTGTCACGGATTCGGTATCGAAGGGGAGGAGCTTTCTGTCATGAAAGAACTCTCCATTTGCCCCTTTGAAAACTTATTCGAACGGGCAAAAGGCGGGGTTTCGCGATGATCGTTATGGGATGATGACAGGGCAAGGTCTTATCGAAATGCAAGAGACTTATGAACCCATGCAACAGCAATAGTCAGCTCTTCAAGATGCTTTCCTTAAGAACCCGGTATGTCTGGGCAACAAGTCGCAGCGAGATCGCTTCATGAATGGTTTGCCTTCAAAATTGCCCTGCGGGAACTAATTGTAGGCCTGGTCTTTGTGTTATCAAGTGTAAGTTTTATTCAAGCAAACCTTCGAGTTTTAACAAATCAGGCTGGTCCAATTTCCCGAAGCCAGAGTTCCAGCAGCAATTGGAGTTATTTTATGGAGATGGCTCGAAGCATTATTTCTAGTACTTACTACAGTCAGAGCTGCCTGACGGAGCGGCCTGGTGATGACTACTCCAACGGTCCTATCCGACGTACCTGCCAACTTTTTACTCTATCACCACAATCTGGAAAGACCACACTGTACGCTGTCACCACTCCATCATCCGTGGTGACCCCTCTAAGGATGAGATCCTTAGTCACGATACACAATACTGCAATAGTGTATCTTTTCCTACCGAAGAGGCCGTGGCAATTCGGATCGATACTGGCTTGGATGAGATGCAAAGATAATGTGGCGCAGGAGATGGCGAGATCGACGCGGTGGCAGGAATGCTCCATCAAAACTGCGTTGTAAAAGAGACACTTTCGCGAAGACAAGCGAGAATAGCCGGTGGCTGCTCCATAGTCGCTTAAGTCAAAAGGCCGGTACCACTTTTTCAGACTCTTGCAGCCCGTACGTGGTTGAGACTTACTCGGCGTACGTTATACCCATCTTACTAGCTACATCGATCTGCAAGGACCTATCTGACAACGAGCGCTGACAAGTCCAGCCTAGAGATGCGCCATTTGGCGTTGAAACGGTGCATCGCCACAGCCACTTGGACAAAACAAGGCCCAGCGGTTAATCCTTCAGACAATGCAAGGCTTAGCAACGAAGCAGCAAAGCAACGATTGAGGAAGTCAGGCTATCCACAAATCTTCGACTTGTTCAGCCGCGTCATCAGGATCTCTCATTGTCAGATCCAATCACAGACACAGATGCTACGCAGAGCATTAGAATTTCGTTGCCTCTGGCGGTCATAGCACCCATTCACACAAGGATAACGAGCTAAAACTCGGCCCAGCGGTTGGCTAAACGCCGTTCCAGACTCGGCTTTGAAGGACGCCCAGGCCTGCCTGTGGCGAGCTGTCCGAAACTTCGTGAATCGCACGTATAGGAACTGCTTTTCAACTGCCAATACATGGACGAATCAGCCCAGGCAAGGATATCTGGTGTTCGTATCAGCATGGACCAACCGGCTAGATCGATGGTGAATATACAAGGCGTTCAGATGCCCTGGCTAACCGAGTCTACGCAGTCCCAGCCAGTTGGTGGGCTTCATGAGATCTCACACACCGAGGGTAGATCTCGCCTCTTCTGTCCCGTTTTCCAAGCCATCATCGTTGCCCGAATCTCAAGTCTCAGCCCATAGCCTGACTCGGTCACATCTGAACACGGATCGAGTAAGGCAGAAAATTGACTAATAAGACTGGTTGGGCATAGGCGGCAGCCGTTTTCCGAATATCCCAGCGATGATGTTGTCATAGTGGTTTCAAGTAAGATGATAAGTTTAGCCTTTTGGCGGAAATGAGGTGGGCGTTGGTGACCTAAGTAACTAAGTGCAGTGACCTGAATCCTTTTTGGCCTTCGGCGTTTCTATGGGATGGGCGGGTGGCCCAACAGCTCCGGCCTCAAATCTTAAATGATTCGCTGTCAGTTGCAGTTTGCAGATAGCGCCAACCGGGCGTCCCATGGAACCTTCCAAAGTTCGGTAACTGTCCCACGTCTACGTAGTTAGTAGATACTTTTCCCCTTTCGACCCGAAAATTTAAAATGGGAGAAACAAAACAAACAACAATCGCCAATTAACTAATTACTATTTCCAGGGATCCAGAATATCAGATTTGGAAGGTTAGTAGTTCAGTAGTTTGGTGTGGCAACTGCCCAAGTCAGGCATTCGCTAAGAGAAAGAGGGGGAATCCATCCTTCTCTCATCTCATCTCAACCCAAAACCTTTCTTCCCTGCTTTTTCCACCATCAACCGGCAGCACACTGTATGCGCATCCTGCATGGAATCACAGATGGTACGAACTAGTGGACCACCTTGAAAGCCTTTTCCAGCCTATCATCCCACCCCCTTCAGGGAAATTGGACGATCACAGAACGTCTAGCGGACCCGCCGATCCCCTTGCCCATCGAATAGGGGTGCTTTGCTACCACCGACCATGACGCACACGGAATAGCGTCACGCATCTATTTTTGTCCCATGTCATTTTCTCTTCTTTTCCCCTCCCTTTCCATCACCATCACCATCTCTTCTCCAGACAACTGCCCGGCTGATCGGGCAAGGTACACGAAAGAAAAAAAGTACGTACCTGCGTACGAGCATAATCTAAGAAGCAGGCAGGCAGGCATCGATGAAAATTGACGCCCAGCTGGCTTCACTACTTACACCCTACGACAATCTAAAGCGTATGCCTAAGACTTATCACAATGCATTGGTGTGAAAAACAAGTTGTGAGCGCAGCGAAAAAAAAGCCAGCTAGTTTAGTTAGTTCCATCAACTTGTCATTTGATGCCAGCCAGCCAGGAGGACCGTATGATCTCCATCCCTATTACTCTCCATGTACTTTACGGTTGTACTAGAGTTGCTTTCTATTCATTGTCCTCAATGATATGCATTCTCTCTTTCCGGTAGCCGAGTCATTTCCGCTGCTCCGTGCTCTAGCAAGACGCCGCCGTGCTTTTTTGTAAAATTGTCGCACTATTGCATTTTTTTTTACCTGCTTCCAGTGTGGCTATTAATGGTTTGTTGTCATCCGTTGTCCCGGTCTTAGTTCTATATCTGGTAGTTAGGTAGGTAGGTACTTAGTTATCTTCCTCCACTTCGTGAAAGACGGGCCAGGAATAGCATTCCTTTTTGGGTCGTAAACGGGATTAGTAGATACTGAATGGAGTTTTCGCTTGATTAGTACAAAGCTAACAGCTCACCGGATGATTAGGATGTCACTCAGAGCTAGCAAGCAAGACTGATGTTCGTTATGGAGGTGTTATCACGTGGTGTCATGTCGGGATGATGGTGAGATTCTTAGTAGTAGTAGTTGTAAGGTCTGTAAGCGGGGATGCTTGGTACTCATGACTTTTGTGGTATCAGTTCGATTAGTAGTAGTTTACTACTACTCTGATCATGATGCTACCACTGGTGTCCGCTTGCTTTGTGGTGTGGGTGATTGAATATGATCATGATGTACTACTGGTAGAATATATTTTAGGAGTCCTAACCACTGCGATAGTATCTTTGCAGTTAGTGTTACTGGTACTACTAGATCCTATCAGTGGTAAGCACTACTGTGTTGAATATATATACGATCTAAAGCGAGAGAAACTCGTTGTAAATTGAACAATGTGCTATCGCACCAGGTTTGGCTGCTGGAAACGAATATTATCTTGCAAAGTAGCGGAGTTGGTGAAGGATGTAACCTGTGTTAGAGTGATCGGACGATTAGGAAAATGGTGGGGATAGGTAAACTGAAGCGGGATGAAGCCAAGAGGGGCAGAATGGCAATGACGCAGTTGCGCAAAACTCTTCGCCGACATGGCTCGACGCTGGTTAATCTCTTGAAGAGATACAGCGATTCCAATACTTTATCGAATTTCTCCCTCACTTATCGTGGGGTTCGCTGTAGGTTATTCACTACGGATTGCCTCGGTGTCTGGACGCACTCGAGAGGCACCAACTCTCCAGACCGACAGAACAGAAGTTCCCCGGGACATGAAAAGATGGCAACGAAGAAGCCAAGTTTGCCACCGGATTTACTCCGTAGAGATGATAATAATTTCCTTAGTCGCTTCCCCTCAATACAGTGTCTAAATTGAGGACGGAGTGGTGAATGCGTGGGAAGAGTGCATGACTCACGCGTTCAACTCAATACCCCGCTGTTGCTCATACCGCAACGGTGTACTCCGTTCTGCCGACCAGAGAGGGCCGGAAATTCGACTGTCTTCGAGAATCGGCAAGAGGGGGATTTCCTAGAATATTCCTCCACCCGCGCAGATTGAGCCGGAGACAACGGTGGAGTAGCAACTCTGCACACGAGTATCCCACGTAGTCCCTGAGTTCCCTGGCTATGTTTTCTTCATTCTCGAAAAGACACTATGAGCGCCGTCGGTGATTGGCGCGAGCCATGTTCAGACACGATAGCCGGTTCCAGGAACGGCGCTTTACCCGTTTGGGGACACACTATGGGCTTCTACGGTGCAGTAGTCGGTCCATAGTGGTCACTTCCACCCCGTAGTATCGTCATCGCTTTTTAGGCCTCAAAAAGCGGTGACTCTGCAGTGGGCTCGCGGTGGGTGCTGAAAGTCTGAAACAACGGTGGAGGAGCGGTTGACCGCCAAAAGCGCTTGCCTTCGGTGAGAGCATGAGGGGAGCGCGTTCCTAAGCCTAAGCCATCATGATCTGGTTAGCTTTATCATCGTGTTGGCAGGGTGGAGGTGAAACGCCAGCACATAGACCACTCCATCCGCAGCAACCCTTAGTCACTTACAGCGTTCCTCGACTAACTAATTGAGTAAGTAGTAGAATGGGCTAGTCGATCCCATGGACCAACTGTTCTTCCTATCCCACCGTGGGTGACGATTAGCAGGCAAGCTGTTCTCGTTCTCAGCAGCAACTTGTTAGTGGTCTAGTCCTCATTGAGAAAGAGTCACGTGTAGCACGTGATTACCAGCCGTCCTTCCTGCGTATTGGGCGGCATCTTCATCCGCCCCACACACTCCCCTTCCCCAAATGATCGGTCCATCGTCGATAGTCTTGAGATCGTCCGGTCACGGCGCCAGAGGAAGATCCGGGAAATATTCTAGCAGCTGGATTTACGAAAGATTTTCGTCACCTCTCCGGTACGGCGCTCCATAGCCACCATACCCCTAGGAACCACAGTGGTCAGACTGTCAGCAGTCCGTGTCAATTAGTTACCTGATCGAGCTCGTGTCATTCTTGGACGGCCATGTGCAGACAACGCCGGCCAAACCCTGGGTGTCTTCCGCGTGGTACCGCGGGTTGGGCCCGGGGGCTGTACCCAGGTTACTGCCGCTTGCCTAAAGGTGCTATATACCATAACCACGGGCTTCTTCTTTCGCACAGCCTAAGGGCACGAAGAATGGGATGCCTGGGGTCGACAACAAATCCTGTTGATACCCAATTGCCCCTGTAGTTTGCCCATCTAGACTCCAAAGTGTCGTGTCCAGACACAACATAGAGGAGGTTTGTGCTCAACTGTTCAGGAGATCTTACTTCTCTCAGTTATTCTGCTGCCGCGCCTGATACGACAACAAGCGACCGCGATAAGGGACAACTTGACTTCCGGCTGGCTCGTCATCTGCAAGCGCATCGCCAACTGACAGAGGAGTAAGACCAACTAGAGTTGGCCGTGACGAGCATTGTGGTAGTGTAGGAGCATGTACGGAGTATGGGGACGAGAAAAGCCCGAACGGGTGTAGCCTGACATCGACGTGGCAGCCGTAGAGTCGAGGGGGGAAAGGTGGTTGACTTCCCGGGTGCTTTGTACGGAGCAGACGGGCGCAGGTGGCCTGCCACTGACCACCAACCGGACCGTTAGTACATTGCTCCGACGCAGTAAGCCACTGCTGGTGGGAGGAGGATTACTACACTCAGGTACCTCAACTTGGAGTCACTGTTTCTACCTTAGCCTCAGTAGGTACCTGAGGCCGGCGGAGCCACTGCTGGGAAACAGGCCCATGATTCTTTCAAGCCCATGTACCGCCGTAGGCGCTGCAGCAGACGGGGTACAGCGTATCAAGTCCAGCGGAAATGGGCTGGTGCAGCCAGTCCCCATAATAAGCAGGCTAACACAGGACTCCATAGGGGAGTTGGTTGTAGTAGTCTCTCGCCCGTAGTAGTAGTAGTGACAATAATAATCCCGTGCACATAACCCATCATAACCACTCGGATGACTGATCATGGCCCTCCAGCGCAGCAGGTGCTTTTGGTGGTCCGGGTCGATGACGATGGAATCCGTTTCGCTGCCTCACTTTGGGGCACACACCGTGTTTGTCCGTCCACTGCGACTCGTCCGATCGATGTGTCTAACCCGTTGCAAGCAGGTCCATTCGGGCCTCTGTTGAACAGTCAGCGTGTCACCCTTCCCTTGACCTTTCCTGGTAGGTCTAGTCCTGACTTGGTGGTGGTGTGTCTTTTTTTCCCTGACTGAGGACCGTCATAGGTAGAGGCGGGACTGATGATTTCTGGTCTGCTGGACGTGGGTTGGTCGTCGTGCTCTCCTCCTTTTCCTCCTTCCTACCTTACAGTGCTTAGTGTGCTTTTCGTTTCTCTCTCTCTCTTTTTATTTTATTTTTTTTTCCCGGCTTTCCCTTTCTTCCATCCCCCCAGAAAAATAATAACTAATCCAGACGGACACTGGTTAGTACTGACTTGAGTGGTCTCTTCTCTTTTTGGCACTAGCGCTCTGATCACCATCTTCGGCCCAGACGGTGAATCGATTTCCCCCTCCTCCCTCCTTCTCTTTCCCCAAAAATTACAACAATAATAATTATTTTCTTTTTTTCCTTTTTCGCTTTTGATTTTTTTGATTTCTTACCTCTTTTACTTTTCATTTTGGCTAGCTCACACCCTTTCCCCCCTCTTCTTCATCCTTATACTTATTCCATATTGGGAAATAGTAAAAAAGAAATGAGGGACAAAAGAAAATACGGAAAAAGAATAAAAAGCATAGAAAAAAAATCAACATAAAAAAAGTCAAAATGGGAGATCAAAATGGGGAAAAACAAGATCATCAAATGAGAACTAAAGGAATAAGTAATGCCAAATCGAGAAAGAAAAATAATAATACATCCATTCTACTTTCTACCTAACTTTCTCTCTCCCCCCCAAAAAAGTTGCGACAGATCCTGGCCATCCCAAGAGGGTCTGGACTCATCTGGGAGGCTTCCAATCCCTCCCTCCATCTTCCCATCCCCGCCCAGTTTCAACCTCTCGCGATGGGCGATGAACTCCCTAAACTAGCCTGCAACTACTGCTTCTCCTTCTGACGGATCTTTTGTTCGCTCACGCTCGTTCCATCCATTCGTACCTTACCCATCTTCCCCTTCTCTGCCTTCCCTCCCCTCCTCCCTCTGGCTTCTCTGCTTTGCTCCTAGTCCATTCTCACCTTAGTTTCATCCTCGACCCTCTCCGGACCATTCGACCAACCCGGATGTGGGGATGGTGGATGCTCCATTTAATTGATAACCTCTTCCCACCTCATCTGCCTCCTCGTTCTTTATCGTTATCGTCATCTTCCTTGTTAACATCCATCTGGCACTTCCCCATTGTTCTCTTACTCCACCGCGCCTTCATATATCTCCTCCCCCCATCTCTCTCTCTTACTCTCTCATTCCTCCCTCTTCTTCATCTCATTCAACAATTTTCCCTTCCCCATACTATCTTACCTCACACGACCCCCGTGTATCTTATCTGTACCGGCCTTGCTTTCTTCTGCCGTGTACTCCTCTTTACACTTCACTGCCTGCCCCATTTATCTTAGTATCGGGCCTATTCTCTACTACACTCCATTTCTATACTCCAGTCAGTCTTCCTATCTCGTTGCTCGGGCGGACAAGCCACCAAGAGTTTCTCTACCCAATATATACTGACCGCGCTAGCTCCAGAGATCCTCCTAAACCCCCGAAGTCACTTGATACTGATAGCAGCACCCCCTCCTCGCTCATCCTACGTGAGAAGAGGCAGCACTCAGCGAGGACTTCTTCACCCATTATGGCGGGCACCATGGCCGACGACGAACTCTTCACAAGGGCCATCTCTGGGTATCGGGACGCTTTCTTGGATCGACACTCCCATCTTCCGGAATCAGAGCGAAACGAACTTTGGAGTCAGCGGTTAAGTCAGTTCATGACCACCACGGCCTCTTCTTCCATATCCTCTGTCGCCTCATCCAGTTACCGCCCGGTTCCCGGTTCTGGTCTTCCTGAAGATGGCGGTGCGGCTCTCGAGAAATCTGGGAAACGGTTACGACAGGATACCCCCCGGACCCTACCTGGTTCTGGTCTTCCTCCACCGAAACGACGAGTCACCGTATGTGATCTATCTTGGTCTTCTGCTCCCGCCTCTCCTGCATACCTGCGTTTCTACCCATCCTGTCCCTCCCGCGCTATTCTATGATCTTCTTCTCTTCTGTCATCTCCCGCCAACAGTCCTTGGATTGACACTTGGCAGACTCCGGAACCTCCAGTGACCGTTGATTTGACGCGGGAACTGTCCCATGCGTCTTCGCCGGCGGCCCCTGAGACTACTCGACGCCTCTCAAGAACGAATTCTCGGAAAGGCAGCTCGGTCTCTTACTCTGGTCCTGGACCCTCCTCCCGGCATACGGCTATGGTCCGCTCGCAGAGTCAGCAGATACCGGTTGCTCACCGTCCGTCGCTGACCACCCCTGCAACGGGATTTCGGCACTCCTATGGGCCCCAGCGTGTGCAGCGCCGCCTTGACCATGTCAACGAATACACGCCCTCCGAATACGCCAAACAGTACTTGGATGATTTCCAGGGTCATGGACACGTCTCGGCACTTTCTATGGCGCTTTCTGCGGATGCGACGATGTCTGGACTTCGACAAGAACCCCAGCTGAATCAGGGCCAGCCTGACTTGATGACGACGAACTTTGCTGCCATGTCCAACCCTACCATGGTCGAGCAGCCGGTCCAGCCGGCTGCCGTGGAAATGAGCAGGAGTACCACTACGGACTCGCTCTGCGGAGGTTTGGGAATGATGAGATTCGATTCTTCGGGGCCGAATCTGGACTCCAATTTCTCATTTTCCGTCCCCTCTGAATTCGTCACCTCCACTTCCCCCATGAACGTCCCCTTCCCTGCTTCCTTCTCATCTATGCACCGACACCCAAACCCCGAAGTCCCCCTCACATTCACTGAGCCTTCTGGCTCGATGTCGTTTTCTTGCTCCGCTCCATCCTCCACATCCTTCCATCCACCCATTCCTACCCTTTCTCCATCTACTGCGACGGAGATGAGGCCTTCCATGTCTGTCGAGAGTGACAGCTCGTCTCTCTCCCAGCCATCTAGGGCGGCTCGCAGGACCCAAGAACAAATTGTTCAGGGTACTCGACCCATTGCTCCTAAAGCCGAGCCACACAGCAGCTCACCCCCCAAGGTGGCCGAGCAGCATAAGATGATTCGCATCTCATCATCGGATGGTACTGCCAAAGAAGTTGCAGCCATTCCCAAGGCCTCGATCCAACGGCCCCCACGTCCGAAGACGTATTGTAACATGTGCAACGACCAGCCGGATGGCTTTCACGGAGAGCACGAGCTGCGTCGACACATTGAGCGGGTCCATGCTGTTGTTCGCAAGGTTTGGGTTTGCGTTGACATTTCTCCTGGCAAGACATTCCTGGCCAACTGCAAGGCTTGTCGGAATGGGAAAAGATACGGTGCTAACTACAACGCCGCCGCTCATCTTCGTCGCACCCACTTCAACCCGTGCCAAAGAGGCCGTGGTGGTCGTGGCAAAGACAGCGAGAAGCGCGGCGGCAAGGGCGGTGGAAACCACCCGCCCATGGATGTCCTGAAGCACTGGATGGTGCAGAAAGAGGAGATAGTCCTCGAAAATGCCCAGAACTATATTGACCAGGATGCACTAGGCGATGACATGGTGGCTGCTCCGCCTGCGGCCTCCGAGGATGTTACGTTCTCTGGATTGCCGCAGGCGTCGGTCGAAGACATCTCTTCCCAGGGTATGGACTCGAATTTAGTGAACGGATTTGAGTCCTTCACAGCGATGCCGACGATGGTCATGGACCCGTCGATGGATGCTGCTCCCTGTTACTTCGATTCTCAAACGTTACCGCCTGAGATCGATTCGTATGTGTGATTGTATAAACCCCAGCCCAGCGGCTGATCGCTTTCTCGTTTACCTTCCTGAGGGCTTGAGACTAGATCCTTGGTTACTCATGGGTTTCATGTTGATACTATACATCTTGAACCTTGCTTTTTATTGGAGCTGTTTCCATATTCTTCACATTGTGCACTTTTCGCCTACATTTGGTGTGATAAATTTTCACTGGCTTTTCTTTACTTCTTTTTTCTCTTTTCTTTCTTCCCCTTTTCCGTTCTTAATCTTTCCTCTTCTAATTCTCCTCCTACATTTCTTCTCTATCTCGTTTCCTTCTTCTTTCTTCTTTTTCTTTCAGTGATTCTTCTTCTTCTATCTTCTCTTCTCTTCATTCTTCGGACTCCAGAGGGCCGACAAAGTCGACCTGGTGATGCCCTGGATGGGCGCTACGACATAATGTGTGATGATGAGCAGTCATTCAGCCAGTCTCAGATTCGTGAATATATTGATTTGGTGCACGTCGTGCATGAAAGCCACAGTCCTCCCGAGCACAAGCCTCGGGACTAGGGTATGATGGGGAAGACCACTGCCGACTTTGCAGTTCCTCTTTTTTTTTGGTAACTGCAGCCTACTATTGCTAAAGGATACTAAGATGCCCAGGGACTTTGCTTGGTGATGCCACGGTGCGGGTGGCCGTAAGGTAGGCGGTGCTGGTAGGCGGTGACGCCGGGGCGTGGCTTTGTGCCGGCACGCACCTGACTGCCACGATGGTGGGCGCAGTGATTGGGCGCAATTTAGGGGTCTCATGAGCGCCGGGGCATGCAGTGGAACTCAGGGCAGCCCTCCTGCCAATGATGGCGGCGATCCTTTGGCCAGCCCAGGACGGTTGGCTGACAACTAACCTTTCATTCCCTGAGCCATCGCTCACGGGCGATGACGGTGGGGCGTAACTCCAAGCACCAGGGCGGTGATTGGTAGGCATGCAGTGCTCGCCCCGACCGCTGAAGGGGGCGCCCGACAGTTG
Organism: Aspergillus welwitschiae; assembly: GCF_003344945.1. NCBI lineage: Eukaryota > Fungi > Ascomycota > Eurotiomycetes > Eurotiales > Aspergillaceae > Aspergillus > Aspergillus welwitschiae. The sequence continues at coordinate 4,592 of NW_020798758.1, read as the reverse complement.
TTCCAGGACAAATTCCCCAAATAAATCATAGCAGGAACTGTCGTGGCTGGTGCCTGGCGGTAACTGGGTCCTGTAGGGCTGCGCTAATGTGGCTGAGTCCGGGCGGTGCTGCGTACGAGACTTGTATGTACGTATTGTAATCATGGGCTGACGGTCCCTTTCGGTCGGGTAGGGAGAGAGCGGGCTCTCTCTCTTTCTCTTTCTCTTTCTCTTTCTCTTTTTGCCCTTTGAGATTACGACAGATGATCACTTAGTTCTAGAGTAGTACTTGTTTCGGATTCAATATTAATAATTTACCATCTTCTCTAACTCACTCATCTGTTGGCTTTTCCTGTTTCAGGCTGGGTAGACATGAGCGGCTAGGATTTTCTGGCGTCCTTCTAGTTGGGGGTGGGGGCGTAAACAGGATTGCACTACTGGTCACTATTGGCTCGTGGGACTCGGATTCCTGTAAGGTATGTTACGAAGGAAAGAGCAGGGAGTTGAATAACTAGAGCGTAATTTTCTTATTAAGTGTCTCTCTGCTGGCTCGGTCTTCTGTGTCTGTCTGTCTGTCTGACTGACTGTCTGACTGTCTTTCTTCTTTCTCATCCACCAACCAAAACCTTAAAGGTTGAACGGCGGCTCAGCGATCTTCTCCTCTTTCTCCGCCTCCTTTCGCCTTTCCAACCCCTAGCGATCGTTCCTTTTCCTGCTCTTCTTCTTCTTCTTCCTTCCCCCCCCCTTTCTTGCTTTCCGCTTTCCATCGACTCCGTTTAGAACTCGGCGTTTGTCTTAGGTATGCTTATCTCCCTTTTATTGGTCCACGCAAGGCTGGGCTTACCTTCCTCCGTCCACTCACTCTCCCTCTTCCTCTTTCTTCCATCGCTACCGTCCACTGCCAAGTTCACCACGCTGACCCAGTGCTACTTTTATTCCTACACACAGACTCTTTCCCTTCATCATGAGCGCTCCCGGATACTACAACGGCCCTCCTCCCCCGCCCCAGGCGTAAGTCTTCCGCCACTCCATTGCGCCCGATCTCCTGTGGTTTTTGCACCGGGCATTCGGATTCCAAGCGACCGCGGTGTGTTGGCTCAGGAACCCGTTCGGAGGCTGGCTTGTCACCAAGCTCCTCGACGCCGATGTTTTTTCCTGCGTTTGCCAGCGGTCGCAGAGTCTCTCGTCAAACCATACCCCGGATTTGCGCATTGTTCTGACCCGGTCTCCGCACAGGTACCCTCCCCAGGGCTATCCGCCTCCGCAGGGTGGCTATCCTCCCCAGGGATACCCCCAGCAGCCCTACCCTCAGGTATGTTGATGCCAGTGTTATGTGCAGTCATGCGATCAACCTCTGACCGGACAGCAGATGCAATACCAGCAACAGCCTCCTCCCCAGCAGAAGGACCGCGGATGTCTCGGTGCCTGGTAGGCCTCACACCCTTGCTAGATTTTGTCGCGCCGCACCTTGCTAATCGTACTGTTTTACCTCTAGCCTGGCCACGCTCTGCTGCTGCTTCCTGTGTGAGGAGTCCTGCGAATGCTGCTTCGAGTGCATCGAGTGCTGTGAAATGTGTTAAGCTGTGATCGATTACGGGTGCTACCTCGAATGTAGCGAGGGCTGCGCGCGACCAACCGAGCTCTCACGATCGATATACGACCTCGACGATACGATAAATTCCCCTTTCATCGCGTGCTACACTAGACCGGTCGAGTCCAGGGGCGCCGGGAAGCGCTGCTGTGACAGCTGCAGTTGCTACGCGGTTTTTGTCTATTTTCTTGTTAATCTACCCATCGCGTTACTGTTACCTTCCTTCGTCGTGGCCCCCCATGGGAATTTTCTTCTTATCTATTTTCCTTTCTGTTCAATATGGTGATCCCGGAATATGTGTTTAGGACCCGGGGTGGTGCTTGGAACGGGGAGGGAGGTGAATCATCCTCTTTGCTTCATGGCGCTTCTTTAATTGATGACTTGTGAAATTTTTTCTCTGCTGCATCGGCTGCCCCAGTAAATGTCATCATCTGTGATATGTTCATCATCTGAGTATGGTACTCCACAATGTGATACACAGAGTAGACTAGATCTGAAGCAATTTTCCATTGAAGATCCTGAACATCTTGGCAAGAATCTGCGAGGAGGGACCTGCGACTCTAGTTTCCTTTCCGTCTGAGCTTGAATCCAAAGCCAAGCCCACCGCCAGGAAGCCCAACCACTAACGGTCTCTCCGATTGGTGGTACCGTTCAATCTCGCTGAGCGGGTTTCGCCTAGGCAGCCTTATAACTAATGCGCTGTCCCGATGCTTCTGGAGGAGCTGAGTGGCTGCCTAATCCACCCTGCAGGAGTAGTAGATCATTCTTTGGTCGATAGTTGAACGTCAGTAGATCGGACTTTCGCACTTGACGTAATTTTCATATCTAAGATGCTGCGCCATGTGTAGTAAGTACCATTTTGGATATATATACAGGGCTGTGAGTGTGGCTGTAGAGTGCATGAGGGTTGAGTATGTAAAGAAATGAAGCACGGCAGTACTAATTCACTCGTCGTCAGGACATGAACCGTCACTTTTACTACTACTAGTACAGTGATAGAAGCCTACGTTTATATATATTTTTCTACTCTACCAATCCCAAGTAGTACTAGTATAAAACTCAAATTATTATCTCTATTATAAAGCCTCCATGTGTACTACAGAGGGTAGTAGCAACAACGTGTTTTTCATTTTGGGTTGCAGGTACTCCTTGGTTTAGATGAAGTCAAAGTAGATGTATTTTGTCTATGTTCGTGAGACCAGGTTAATTGATACTTGATCGACTCATTATTTGGTTGTGGGTGGCGGGATCATATTGGTCTGGCAGTGTGGATGCAATTTGTGCAATAAGATGGTTGGAGCAAATGGGGTAAGATCGTAGTGTTCTAGGGAGGGTATGTTTCTATATCATGTCCTTCTTTAATGGTAGAAAAGATGCAAGTTAGGGAAGAGATCTGCTGCACGAGCAATCCAAGGGCTTGGTCTTCAGCTACAGTTGAGGATATACTAGAGATCCTGTAGACTACATCCAATGTCTGTTCTGTTTCTTTAGGTATTGTTTAGCACTTTGTCAATATTGGCCATGCAGAAGTGATATTTTACCCTCACTCTTATCCCACAGTTCAAGGGAAGATATCATTCGCCTCTCCATAGACCTCATAATGTCATACACATACGTCTCCGCTAATATCCAATCAAAGTATCATATATATATCTGGCACTTCGCACTCTTTGTACACTTTTTGCGTGCAATCTTGCTCTTCTATTAATTATGGCCGGCCTTTTATTATTTACAGTTATTCTACTGCTTTCAGTTACTTCTCTTACTCTCATTTATTTTTTTCTCTTATATACTACTTCCTCACCTGCTGCTTATCTTTTTTTTTATTATTTTATTAATTTTATCATAAATAACTTACTGCTTTATTTTATCTTACTGCTGTCTACTGTTAGTATAATCTCTTGATTCTATATCTTATTATATTTTATTAATTAATTAATTAACTTTAATTTATATTATTTTATATTTTTACTTTCTGCTTTCATTTGTATATATTTTATATAATATTATTACTACTTGAACACTGTTGCTTATATTATTAATAATAATAATATTATTATTATAATATATTTATACTGTCTATATATTATTTAATTTTACTAACTTATTCTTTTTTATTATTATTTTTTTTATTTATATTTCTTTACCCGGTGCTCCTCCACTACTACCTGAACACTGTTGCTTATATTATTATTAATAATAATATTATTATTATAATATATTTATACTGTCTATATATTATTTAATTTTACTAACTTATTCTTTTTTATTATTATTTTTTTTTTTTATATTCTTTACCCGGTGCTCCTCCACTACTACCTGAACACTGTTGCTTATATTATTATTAATAATAATATTATTATTATAATATATTTATACTGTCTATATATTATTTAATTTTACTAACTTATTCTTTTTTATTATTATTTATTTTTATTTATATTTCTTTACCCGGTGCTCCTCCACTACTAGATATAATTATATTTATATACTAATCTAATAGTATTTTTTAATAAACTGCTTCTGATACTTTTTTCTTTTATTAGACGGTCTGGATTTTCTATTATATACTTTAATTATAAGAATTTTTATATAAGATATAATTTAATCAGCTCTATATTAATAACTGATATTTTTTATTATATATAGTTTACTTATCTCAGTACATAGACTGTATTGCTTTAAACAGTAGTTATACTTTTTCTATTAATATATATTTTTAAAATAATAATTTAGAAATATTTTATTAAAATGATTAATCTTTCTTTTCTATAAATTAAAATATTAAATATAGATTTAATATATTATATTTTTAATTTTATATTCTTTACTGGGTGTAAATTAATTGCAGTTAAATATTATTAAAAATATTAATATTAATATATCTGACTCTGCTTTTAATATTTACCGTAGCTGTATTTTTTATATTATATTTTATTAATTTAGATTTTATTTAATTTTAATTATACTTTTTTTTTATAATTAATATTATTTATTATTATATCTTACTTTTATTTCTATT
>NW_020798757.1:96470-97803 GCF_003344945.1 Aspergillus welwitschiae | reverse complement strand
TAGGACGGAACATTGACCCTTTTGTTTTGGCCTTATCCATCCCTAGAGTAATCCGGAAGATCATGTTCATTCTTTACCCCCATGCCAAGGGCAGTGTTTCCAGGACCACAAACAGCGCAATCATACAAGACCTGTGTCAACGCCTCAGAGCGGGGAATATGCGAGAATCAAACAAGAAAAACCCACTACGGGGCTTATACCCCTGAATAGCGAGCAAGAAAACCTCAGTGGTAGAGCTGGAACTAAGAAAGCCCCAACAAACCTTATTTGAGCGTGCCTGTCACCGTGGCTGAGGAATTTCTACTCATTAGACCCGGGTCAGTGAGCCAGGGAAGTCACCCACCCAACACAATGCCATCTCATTCGTCCACAGCAAAGGGCGGAGATGAAGTTGCATTCTTGTCGAGGGTCGCTCTCTTCTTTATTCTGAGGGCAAAGCGAGGGCCCAATCAAAAGGCCTGATGCAGAGTAATGAAATTTAAGGTTAAGTGGTGCTGGGTGATCTGAGCCTGTTTCATTGAGTTTCAACTCTCTTTTATAAACAGTCTAGAAGATCAGAAGCTCCCCAAGGGTTTTTGAAACATTTGACATTCTCGCACACGATACGGGATATGACGTCATGGGCAACAAATAGCGGTTGGATACAGGCAGAGGTGCTGTAGAAACTGGAATGTCTGACGAAAGAAGGAACAGACAATCATGGTGCTCTGTTGGACCACGGTTGCCCGACTGTTTCCAAGCGGCAAATCCCACTTGCGCAGACATGCAACCCGTTTTCCAAGTATTTCTGTGTACTTGAAGCGCCTATTGACCTGCGCCGCGGTCCCACGAATCGCACACATCTTCGCCTTACCCATGCCCACGCCGGATATTTTCCCAGTCGGCCTCGTCTTTGATTGAGGACCTGACATCTTGGGCCGATACCCTGTGAGGGCATGGTTATTTCGGGAGGTAGAGTCGGATTTTGCTCTTCGTATATGGTCACCATGTGCCCCTGGACATTTGGTAGGCGGGAGCATGCACAGAGATGACCAGATACCATACTGTACCCGGCACTTTGGCGACTCTTGAAATTCCTCTGCACCACATGATGGTCCCGGACTTGGATCTGGCGAGGCTGGATGCTAGTGCTGCACGGTTGGTCTTGCCGGGCGACCGGAGCGCTTGGAGATATAAGGCTGGCGTCTCCCAGTCCTGTTCTCTCCAGGACCAGGCTTCTTGTCCTCACTCACTGGAATGCGCGAGCGCAACAGTGTGCACCTTCACAGGAATGGCGGGCCTGTGTCGTACGATCTCCTCGGAGATATCCCCTGACAGGAGTGGTGGGCCTGTT
>NW_020798757.1:73272-94620 GCF_003344945.1 Aspergillus welwitschiae | reverse complement strand
GCACAACCGGCTTTTGGTAACTCCAGGAGACACATACAAAATCAATAAGCGCGCTAAATTTTAAGACATAATGCCCACTCTAAGGGATAAGTCGTCAAAATCAGCATAGCAGGGTTGATAATTTGCTCCGTTCCCTCCACTTTCAAATGATGTGTGTCGAGCATTGCCGTGCTGGGCAGTTAGTCTTTCCGGGCGGACATGGCCAATGAGAATTGACCCGCCAGCAGCATTCCATCCCGAACAACAAACGTTATTTCCATGCAACCATAACAGAAATGGGGATGTCGGGATGGCAACCAAATTGACCACAGTGCAAAAAGTATGAAAATACTGATCGCATCTCACCCAACAGATTCTGATACTGTATCCTTTCAGATTGATAGACGGTGTAGGTTGCGCATCTGCGAGGGCATCACATCCTGACTACAACCTTTGTCTATAAAAACCTTGCAATATCGCGCAAACGAAATCGCCTCGCCAAAGCTCCACATTTGTGTTGCGTAGGGGATTTTAAGGCCGATGTCATGCTTATAGCGAGTGATCCTGTTGTATCGAAACGGACTGTTTGCGGGCCGGGGTTCTTCTAGTTCTGGCGTCCTTGTATTTTCCAGTTTCGCGAACACAAGGAGGGCAAGCCCGTAAAGCCAACTGCCCAGATTTCGCGTCCTCTTATCTCATCCAGTGTAGTTCGAGGATGGGTAGTTCATCTTCTGGATACCATCAGTGGGTTTATGATTGTGGACACAGACCCATCCCTACAGAGGTTATCTCACGGTCCGGCATAGGTAGGGGATACTATGAAGCAGCTTGTACAAGGACGCCGTGGTTCATCAGTGGATCTTGCTCTTCACGTCTCCGTAGCCGCAGAAAGCTCTGTAATTCATCTGGCCCCATTCACCGACCCCCCAAAGCTGTCCGAGCCTGGAGGTCCCGGAGCTCGGTGCCGGATCTCAGATGGCGCATGAGCATCGCTGTGAGGCTTGCTTCGTTATGATGCGCAGCATATATAAGTGGTGTGCGACCCTGTCTGATCCTGTTGTAAAAGCTCGGTGTTTTGCTTTGTACTGTAAGAAATTCTTTTTCAAGATGCTCTGGTCTCCATAGGAGATAGCACAGAAAAGAGCATGAAACACTGGAGTCCAGCCACGCCGGCCCCTTATGTTAACTTTTATTTGTCAAATGTCCGAGAGGGACTGTACAATCTCATCGTGTCCCTGTAATGCAGCTGTCCCCAGCGGATTTGTCCCCACGATCGATCGGCGATATTGACTTGAATGTGGCCTGGCTGCAATAATCGCTCAACAGTATCAGTATTCCGCACCTTGCTGCATGCCACAGGGCACATTGGCTCTTTGCATTCCGCCAGTTGATACAAATCAGCTGGCTGGCGAGAACATTGACGACTGCGGCTGAGCCGTTCGAGACGGCATAGAGAAGCGGAGTGTTGCCGTCAAGGACAGCGTTAACATTGCCATAGTACTGTGCTACCGGACAAGTTGTTCCGTCAACAGCGGGCCACCATGCTGGGTCGCTCAGCATCATGCTGGGCTGTGTTGCTTATCAATATTGGCGTCCTAGAGAACCGGGAGCAGCAGGCGAGACGTTCGTTTGGGGCTCGGACAAACAACAAGATGTCGCGGGACAGGTCGAAGTTCTGAGCAATGCATAAGAGAAAGTTGCTGGGAAGGGTTAGTGGCATGATTCAATTGAAAGTTGGGTGCAGAAACTTGTGTAGGCGTGGTACGTAAGTGTGTATGAGTTCCTTTGGCGGATAGGGAAAGTGTTCAAGGTAACCCGAAGCGATTCAAACTGCGCAGGGAACCTTTGTATGCAGGAGAGTCTGACAGAGACGCCACATCTTATTTCAGCCCAGTGGCGGCGAAGATCTTAAGCAAATGGCCTCTCCCGATACACAACGTAAAACGTGGGAGAGACCGTGTTCCGAGGACTGCCAAACTATTTCTCGGGAGCCCAGCAAATGTTCCGAGGAGCGTTGTCCGCCATCCTGAAGCGAGTGCCCATTCTGGGTGACTGGAGATGGCTATCAAGAATTTTGGTCCAGTCGTGCTATACCGCTGAGGAAAACCCGAGTAATGAAGAGCGACGTCATCAGAAACAGAATAAGAATATCAGTAGATATAAAACACGACAACCTCGTCGCTTCATATGCGTGATCGTAAGAGTTGGGTAAGGGACTTTTTTTCTTCATTTACATGATTGCAGCTACCAATATGGGCCAAGAACACTGCGACCACGATCCTACGCGGACTTCTTTTACAACTGATGTATGCTCGCACCTAGCTACTTGCGAAGACTATCAGGCATCCGCCACACAGCTCTCTCAAGACCATGATGCCGACCTTAATGCCGGACCAGGATATACGCCCCTTATGTGGGCAGCCTACAAGTGCCCTTGCAGTGCTGTCAGCAAGCTGCTTGCGTCCGGAGCAGATGCTGCATCCCAAGACACCGACAAGTTCCTCGCACTTCACATAGCAGCAGGGAAAGGACACTTGCCAGTTGTGGAGCTGCTTCTGCAACTTCCTGGAATCAATGTAAATGCGCAGGACAAACACGGGTCAACCGCTCTTCATAAAGCAGTATATAATGGACGTTTGCCAATTGTCGAGCTGCTGCTGCAACATCGTGAAACCGATGTCAATAAGAAGGACAATTACGGGTGCACCGCGCTTCATGAAGCGATAGATGAAGGACGTTTGCGAGTTGTGGAGCTACTCCTGCGACGAGGTAGGGTCGATATCAATGCGCAAGACAACGACGGTATGTCCGCACTTCACATAGCGGCATATAAAGGACATTTGCCAATTGTCAAGCTGCTCCTGCGACATCGTGAACTAGATGTCAATATGAAGGACAATCACGGTCAGACTGCTCTCTGGTTTGCAAAAGAGAACAGAGACAGGCCGATATACTACTCTCTCGCGGGCGACCCCCGGCTGAACACCAACGAAATAATCAACCCGTTTGGCTCCCCGCGACATCAATGTCACACCTGCTCCGAAATGAAAGAGAAAACGATCGCGGGAGATATGCTGGCACTGTTTTTGTTGGTTGCCATATTCCTTGCTGCCGCTTGGGGTCCCACATGTGATTGGCCATTTAGTAGATAGTACCTATACTCGCAACGGTCGTGTTGCTCTCGGGGACCTTTGAATTGTGATATCTGTGCAGACACGTTGGCAGGATACAGGAACTTATGTGAGGTACTTTTTTCCTTCGTAGTTGCTGTTAAAATATGAAATAAAGCCAAGCCGGAAACGGCCATATACGCTTTCACTCTTTCCGCCTAGTTAGTAACCTCATAAGTTAGTCATCGATATTAGATAGGTCCTACAGTCGGTCTCGAAACTCCTCTGACCTTCAAACACATGACAATTGTTTTCCAGCCCCACTGACAAGGGCTTAGCGCGAGCATATTATTTGAGCAATATTCGCTACAATGCGATCTGTATTGGAGGCCACCATCATTTGCAAGCGGATTGCTCTCTATAACTCCCCTACTATATCCTTGGCAGTGGGACGAGAAAACAATCATCATGTGTTTGAAGGTCAGGGGGATTTCGAGACCGACTGTACCACGCCAGCCAGACTCCCTCAACACTGGTATCCGCTCATGCCAAGCTTTTTGCTCTAGATAGACCTGGGAAGGCGCTCATTTGACGGTTTCATCCATGTACTTATAGAGGCCGGTTAAAAACTTCCCAAAAGTCGTTGGGGGAAGTCCGGTATCTTTGAAGGCTTTTTGAATACCTATTGTACCGCGCAACGAACGGAGACTCGGGCGTCATATAACAGAAAGACATCCATACGAAATTGTAGTACTGCCTATCACCCCCTATTGGTGATAATGATTGCGTATGATGCGACTATCAATAATCACAGCTTGACGACCGTAGCTCGCTGGGGGAAGATAAAGGCGAGTCGGATATAAGATTCGCAGATGGCGACATAGTTCAATTACAAGTGACTGTACCAAGAATTATTGCAGGGTGACTACTGATACTTGCAAGCCAGCCCCTACCACATGGTGCCATTTGTGGGTCGACGTAGGTTAAGCCTGGCAATTCCGCCGACTGTGAGCTATAAGAAGGACTCATACATTCTATCATCTTCTATTCTCATAACAAGCTGCGGCTTGAACTGAGTTAGTCGCGATAGGTCCTCTAAATATGCGCATCGTTAAGGTGTTGACACTCCTGGAATATGCTCCCTGTGGATACTACCTAACAGGATCAGCAAGCAAAGTCCCGTCATGGCCATGCCGGTTATCTTCTGATAATACATCAAATACCGTGCTAGGTATGACCGGTTTCTAGAACTATTCGGAGTGCCCGAATGATATTACTCATGGTATGGGTGACAGTGTTGCTTGAAAAAGCCTGGTTAAGGTGGCAGTTCGTTGGGCGAGCAAATTTGCTCTTCATGAAAGTGCGGCTGAAATTTCACATGCCACCGGGAATATTCACGAGTCAGCCTGCGAGTTCTCGGACGTCGATGGCTCCCACGAGCGACACGCCCGGTATTATGATAGTGATGATTGCTTCGAGAAACGAGCACAGTTTTGCTACGACGTGATACACTCTCATGATTGTTCTTCGTCTTCCCTGTTCATTGTGTAGAATGAGGTTTAGCAGCTCGAAAGACGGAATCTCATGGCGCACCTCCCTGCGCGGGCAAAAAAGTGGAAATTATTTCTTGCCAATGCCGAACTTATAGTAGGTGAGGCTATGTCTCAGACGGTCCACACAAAGAACTGCGTCTGCCTGTCTTTGCTTCGTTATTATAGGCTTACATCCTGCCATGGCTAGCTATGTCTTTGTTGCCATCAAATACGGTCCTCTCTACCGTGAGCATTGGATTGCCGGACAATGGAAATCCCTGCCCCCATACTGTGAACCTCTGGAGTCGCGTATGACGACACACACAGAGCTGCAGCTACTCCAAGACGGTACGGATTTGACTACCAGGCAATCTAGCGTCAAAAATGTGACAGAGCTTCTGCTATGTGAATCCCACCGCCGCGCCCTGGTACGCTCGACGAGGCACAGGCTTGTATAAGGTCCGCCACTGCTTACAACGATGTTCACTAATGAAATTTCCAGACATTTTTCACCACTGATTCAAAAGAACAGCCAATCTATGGTTCAGGAAGTGCCCTCTCGCCCTCTTCCTCGGTTATTTGGAGAAATCATTGAAGGCCCAATACTGCAACGAACAGAGTTATTTTCAACCTTGGATTAATCTGTGGCATAGGAGCAATAACCTATGCTAGATTTAAATCATGTATTCTCGCTCCTGGCCTCTTTGTATTCAAGAATATGTCATCTGCCTTGGAGACGGCGGGTGCGTGCCTTCCATCCACTGAAAAGCCGGTTGATCCGCATTTCACACTGCTCGATCTCCATTCCACACTGCGGGTCGCCCAGCCATACGGTTGCAAACACTCGGGCCGAGTGAAGCTGCTGTAGCAGACGACGATGATCCTGTAGCTGGCGATGCACGGCTGCGTGACGGATGCCCTCAATGTCAGCTCGCAACCGATTAAGCCCCTTCTTTGGGATTATCGAAGTCTTAGATGAGGAATGGGTACGGCTTTTTCGCTCGAGCGCTCATAGTTTCCGCGGTATATAAAGGCTATTGACAGTAAGGATCGTGTGAAACTTCTCATTATGCACTACCCTGGGGAGCACAGTCTCCCTTTTGAATCAAAACATCTACGCGCTCGGCGGTGGGCGGTAGGCACTATGAAGCCTCGCAACTGCTTTTGTCGGACACGATACCTGGGACTGCGACTACATGCCGCGGTGACCGAAAGTGGTCCACATAGCTCAGCGCAGCAGAGACCGGCGCCAGAACTCCAGACGACCCCACCTCCAGACCAAGCTGAAAAGGACCGCAGTTGAAGGTCACTCGCTCCATCGCCAGAAGTCACTCCTCGTCAGGCAGATAGCCAGGGGGGAGCCCATGATATGCAAGCAGAAAGAACCTAATCTGCCCCGTGTGTTGTGTCCTGCAGTCAACAACCACAGCTCGCGCTGCATATTGGTTCACTATACTTCCAGTGCCGCATGGATGATCCTGGCTAGATCTACCGGGGGGCTGGCCTAATCCCAATGTTCTCTGCATCGCGTCCAAATTGCACACCAGCATATTGAAAGTATTTACGACGAATTCCGGCCTTTTTGCTCGACACATGATGCTCTAGCAGGTTATTCCCACCACATACCATATGCTTGTGGCAGATGTCCAGGCTTCATGTTGTGTTCTTAGGCTCGGGCTCGGACCTTACTCTGAGGACCGGCTATAACTGTGTCACGTCATACGGTCCCAAGAGGAATGAATTCTTCGGCTTGTGACTAGTTCATGAATACCCAGCACTGAAGTCAAGTACGAAGTGTACATCTATCACCGCTATTGTAGTCCTAGCAGTGGCTCAAGATGATGTAATGGCACGGACTATCATAGTTGAAAGCAGCATGACAATTCATAGCACGAGTGTTTAAACTCAGAGTGCAGAGTTGGGCAATTCCATCGCTACAAGCACAACCGCTTGGCCCTCTATAGAGCAGTATCCACCAAGGCAAACCACAGCGACAACTCTTTCTGTTCCCCCAACGGGCAGGCCCTCGATGACTGTGTGATATGCCCTCCTGAGAACACAGTAACCTCTGTTTATCATGACGGCCGGTTCTGGTCGGCCTGATCGCATGGAGACGTTCAGCGGTTCAACACCTCAAGACGGAGATGTGACCCTTTCTTTGGGCTTTATCCCTCCGTAGAGTAATCCAGAAGGCTGACTCTCTCGAATTTGCAAGCGAAATAGTGTGCACCTTCACAGAAATGGCGAGCCTGTGTCGTATGACTCCCTTCATGACCATGGGCCCCATGTCGTATTCCCTGTGCCATGGTCCCTCCTAGTTGGATGTGACCTTCTGTCTTTGGAACAACCTTCCAAGGCCTTCAGCTAAGAGTAGCCATCACCACGCGGTGCTGGGAACTAGTATTTGCCAGAATATATCCACTCGTCATGACGCAAGGAAGCCAAGGTCTGCTCGCGCCATACCGCGGTTCTTACCAGCATAGGTGCAACATCGTACATCACAAGGGCGGAACGGACGTCGAGACCATGCCCGCTGCTAGTCATGTACAATACTTCGCTTAATTGTTTGTGGTACAATGTATTAACAGTGACAATAGACCCCATATTTAATATACCTGTGCCTGAACAGTGACGCAAAGGATGAATGACGCCGCGAGTCCTGGGTAACTCCCCCGGTACGCTTCGGGCAAGAAAACTGGGAGTTCGCGTATGTCTGGTCAAACCGTTCGCTTGACCTATAATGTACTCGGCGTTCAGACGCGTTCGGGTTATGGTCCGCTCGACAGATACCGACCTTGGTGACGGGTCACACATGACAGGCCCTCGGACATTGCCCGTTTTGCCACTGCGTGGGGACCAGATCTCGCAACAATGAGGCAGCCCAGCGAGACCTGGGCAAACCCGCAATATGGGGACCGGGAGCCCGGTGGCTCGGAAACGGGGCAAATCATCCGACAAGACTACCGATCTAGCTCTCGTTGTGAGTTCTATTATAGTGTAAGTAGGGTCGTGCTGTGTTCGGCTGACGCAGTATTCCCCGCTTGCGCTTGCTGATGCTCACTGGCGCTCGCTGGTCAACTTGTTACTGTACACACAAAATGCCCAGTCATTCGGACGGCTTCTCGCCGCGCATCATAACTTGGATCCCCCGATCCTGCTTTGACCTTGGCGCAGCATGATTCGACTTTATGCTGAGGATTTGACCAGGCCGGACGTGATCATGCGTCTTTCGAAATGTGATGATCGCCTTTTGAGGTCCCTGATCGCGGTCGATGGGAGACCCAGTGGGGAGCTGGGTAACCTGCGGACCAGGGGTAGGGCAAATGAGGCGGGTGCGAAAAACAAGTAAAGAAGTGAAAGAGGAAAAGGCAAAGGGAGAAAATAAAGGGATGGGGGGAGATGAGGTAAACAGGCACAGAATGGTGAAATTACGGTGAAAAGATAGCGGAAGTGGTGAAAGAATCCACCTAGTAACTCACCGAGTAGACATGGTCGAGTAAGTTGCCATAGCGTTTTTTTAAATTTTTTAAATTTTTTTTTTTTTTTTTTTTTTTTTTTTTTTTGCCGTTTTGGGAACGCGCGTGTGCTAAGGGGATCTGCTGGGGCGTTAACCCGTTCAGAGCTAGGCGAGCACGTCTTTTCACCGCCCTCTGGTCGGCTTCTCTAGTCGTTTGTTGTTGCCTTGGGCCATCAACATTTGCTGGGGCTCGGGAAGGCCCGGGACTAGTCCTTATGAGGAAACTGTCCAGGGGTTCAATTTGAAGCCCGCCTGGGAATCCGAATGCGTCACCGAAGAAATATCATGTCCTCGGATTTCGACCTCTGGGCTGAGGGCGTAAAGCAAAGAGACCAACACATGGGTATACTGAATTTGTATATACTTTTACCCTAGGCTACTACAAATGTGAGCCTCGTCGCTCGCAATTGTAATCATGCGCATCAACGGTCTATAATTTCCGTACATGAGTGGTCAATGATATATATATAACACAATCAACACTAGCTACTCCAGGGTGTCCGGCACAACCGGCTTTTCGTAACTCCACGAAACTCATACAAAATCAACAGGCGCGCCAAGGTTGAATATATTGCCCACTCTAAGGGATCGCTCATCAAAGCCAGGTCAGCAGGTTGATAATATGCTCAGCCTCCGATACCTCCAGTTGCAAATGATCCACTGTCGAGCATGGCCTTGCTGGGCATCAATTTTTCCGGCCGAATATGACCAATGGGAAATCATTTCGCCAGCAGCATTTAGCCCCAACAACAAAACCTATTTCCAATCCAACCCTACCAAAATGGGATATCGGGATGTCGACCAAATTGAGCAGAGTGCAAAAAAGGTGGACATACTGATCACATCTCACGCAACAAGGCCTTTCTAAAATGATAGACGGTGTACATTGCGCATCTGCCAAAGAACAATTGGGCAACATATATGAGCTTCTTTCTTGATTATTCTTTGGCCCACTCCATCCAGGACAGCAGCTGGTGAAAATATACAAAATTCTACCCCCCGGATTTAGTTATGCTTCTTGCCATGGTCATGACTGTATGCGCACCATCCTCATCGGCCAAACTAGCCGACCTGCAAGCTCCCATGACCAACCCAAGACCCCAGGTCATACTCTACAAGCTGTTGGTTAATCCGGTGAACTAGCAAGCCTTTGATCCCGAGCAAACCAAGGCCGGGCTTCTCGAGGGCCGGCATGTCCGTTCTTAGAAATGCGGTACACTTTCCCCGAGGTAGCGATCAGGTTCCGGCCATCCTTCACGATTTCCGCCCCCCCCCCCCCCCCAACTGTCAGAAAGTTCTTCGTTCACGTGGCCTTGTTGTGTTAGCTTTTGTGATCATTGGAACATATCGTACTTTTAACAAAAGGAATGCCCGTGGCGGCTGTAGGTAGACCATATAATTGCACCATCTTCCTTACATTGTCTACCATACAGAATCAGAGAGCATACTCCTCAGCGACGTGGGAGGTCATCTCAAAAAGTATCTGGACACAAGAACAGGCGCTTGTATCTCTGACTTCCACTTGGGCCAGTCATGCCAGCCGCGAAAAGAGACGTTCGTGGCACCGTTTGGTTTGGGGGAATGCGGCCGCCTGTGGTCTCTACGCAACATGAACCTCCGAGCAATGCCTCGCATCGTGTCCCAAGCGACCAGACGTTCAGTCGTGCCACTTCTGGGCTGAGCTATTCATCACCACAGCAGTTGACACCCAATCCGGCTGCCCGTGAAATCCTAGCACGAAGCCCTTGGGAAATATATGAGCCTTGTGCCGGCATCGACGCTGTTTTAGGGGGCGAGTGCTTTAAAACTGGCACGGTATCTACAAATAACTAGAAACCTCTCACTGTTTCCCACATAACTACCAACAAACCGGAAGCTCATTCCTTTGCGGGTGACCACTGTACCATCCTGGATCCAGTACATTCCTCTGGAGGCCGGCGTGCTATTGGAGAAGATGACTTCTGCCCTATGCAGCGGTTTGGAACACGAAGATTCCTGGTCGACCGATAGTCCTCTTCTTTCTGAAAACACTGAAGACCGTGACTTTATCGTGTCCGACTCGGAGACTCTGTCAGACCATGGCGATGAACTTGAGGAAGAGAGCGAGGATTACATTCCCGTAGGTGATAAGTGGCACAAGCGCCTGAGACGCTCCCTATCCATTTGCTGGTGATCGACGAGTTTCTGAGACTGGATTAGAACACACCGAAAGGCCGGATAAACCCGATTCGAGTGATTGCCAAGCGGAAGGTGGTCTCTGATGGTAGTTCCTCCAATGAGTACCTAGTGCTGTGGTATTCCTGGGAGGCTGGAGAGGCAGCGTTGGAGTTGGTTGGAGGGCTGAGCTAGTCGGCTATATCATTCGCCCTCAGCCTTCCAACCTATGATGAACTACTTACAGACGTATAGTTGGTTGGTCACTACTGGGCCAGCTCATGCTGGACGGGCTCAGCAATGCGATCTTTGCCGGCAAAAGCACTATCCCATCAATATGATTTTTCTTTGTCTTTCGCACCTTATTTCAGCGATATTTTAGACTTCAAGTGAAACACGCCTAGATCAACAACATTCCTGAAATACCAAGTAGACACAACGGGTATGACATAGTTGTAGGTAATCCGCATATCGATTCATTTTGCAGGGGGTCAGGATAAACAATATAATCCATCCATCCATCCAACTGTACAATAGTATGAGCCTGTTTCTTTCATCCATCGCATTCTCCTATACACGGTAATGCATAGTAGAAAGGATGGTGTAAACTAAGACCGTGACTAACCACTGCGAGTTGTGGTCGCTGCTCTACGCCCTTCGTTTCTTCCGGGACGGGGATGGCTCGACGAAACGAACCCGTTTAACACCTCGCGGACAATAACACATCCTCTGCGGCGGCCACTGGTCGCTTTGGTGATCGGATCGCCCAAATACAGCGTCCGATTGCTGCTGGTGGAGAAGCTGTCGAACAGTGGCTGGAAACCCGCCGATTGGCTGCTGGCCCGACGACCCCTTGAGCATGATCGATATTTCTTCATCCAGACTGGCCACGTGGAACCGAAACTTTTTGCGGTAGTATCCACAGACCATACATCCATCATCATCGTCCGACCGACCCAAGTGCTTCCCGCGGCCGGTCTGCAGCTCTGCGCCCGGAAATTCCACCAACACGCGCTCGAGAATCCGCCGTGGCTCGCGGCGCGCACATAGGACCGATCCCCGGCAAAGGTATTGGCCCGGTACCCTCGTCGGACCTTCGTCTAATTCAAAGAAGAAGCACGTGGCGAGCACTGCTCGCACGAGTTCGTCTGGGACCGTGTACGGCTCCTTGGCGAGTTCTGCGACCCTCATCACATCGTCCAGTCGTGGTAGATCCGCCAGAGCGTGGTCCAGCCGGAAGATACGGGTCCGGAGGGGATGGGGTACATGATTTAGTCCCTCTTTGAAGGCTTCTACGCCGTCCATGCAGGGGGAGGAGTTGTACGCGCGCCACAATCGGAAGGGCGCCTTGTCTTGTAGGGAGCTGCAACCATGCTGGGCCGGATCGGTTGCCTCCTCGGCCGGTGGGACGTATCCCGTGCCCACGGATACCAGGAGGTCGTGTGCCTGCGCGGATGGCCAGATAATTCGACATTCCTCCTGTGCAATCCCGTGCGGGTTATTCGCCCGGACCCCTCCATCCTGCAGAACGCCGATCCCGGGCAGGTGCTTGGATCGGAAAAACCTATGTCGGGTCAGCCGGGACAAACTGCTGCGTAATGGGGATGATCTCCTACCAGGGAGCTGCGGCACTGCATTCTAGGCTACTCTTGTCAGTTTCGTGAACAATAACTCTCTACATAAGCTCGAGAACAACTCACGTTTTCCGTAACAACGGATTCTGGCTCTCGCCGTGCGGGACGATCCTTTGGTACGCCAAGTCAACAGATCCGTGCCTCACTCCACGGTAATTGGGGAAGACAACCGGCCTTCCGTCAGAGATACGGCTTGCAACGATGGCGAGACGACGTCCTGCCGCCAATGGCGGCATCACATCAAACACCCGACGCCCCTGCTGACAGACCTGTTGGAGCGTTCGCTCTAACGCACCTGAGTCGTAGGCAGCATCTCGAATGAGATTCAGGATGCAGCCCAACCAAGGCCATATTCGGGAAAGGGAGTAGGCAGGCTGGAATATGCATTGTGCCAAGTCGGGAAATCTTCGACATGCTTCTGCGGCCGAGGTGTTGTTGTAGACCTGATCGGTCCCGATAACGGAACCTGCTCTCGGCGAGTTAGTCACCATGCTGGAGATTTTTGCATCCAAACCAGACAGACCGCCCATGACGGCAAAAGAGGGTGCGACTTACCAACACTGGTGCCCGCGGTTAGATCTGGGATCTCCGGCAGCGTGATGGCGCCGGCAAGCCGTTGCTCCAGCGCTCGCAAAAGGCCTAAGGTGACCATTCCCCGAATCCCGCCGCCATCGAGAGCCAGCACGACTGGGCGCTTGGTCGGTGGTAGTTGACGGACCGTCAGCTGAAGAGCGCCCTGACACAGGGGACACTGGGCAAGGTCTCGGTGGTATTCCACGCCGCGGGCCCGCTGGCCAAACATCGTCACGCAGGGATCACATATACCATGTCGACAAGGGGTCTGATGCTCGGCCCATCGGCCAAGACAGAAGACACACGCCGTGGGTAAGGTCAGGGCAGGCCACCGCCGACCGAAGCGAATCAGTTCGTCCTGTCGGATAGCGCGTGAGGTGTGCACCGGGCTGAGACGGCGGAACTGTTCAGCGAAATAACTACGGATGGCGTCACTGCGTCCGCTGCCATCGGGATCTCCCACGGTTCTCCAAGCGCTATCGCAGAGATCTCGGTACAACGTATCAAAGACATGGTCCGGTCGGAACTCTGTTTCTGTCAGTGCGGGGCCCATGGTGGTGAAGCAGTCCTGGACTAGCCCTACTTACGGTGCATTCCAGGAGGATAGGCGTCCATCAACAGAGCGGACGCCATGAATGAATAGAGTTCTTGGATCGGACACTTCAGCGTGCGTGACTGCGCCAGGAGTTCCGCCAAACATTCGCTGAATGCTCCACTGATAGGCAGCCTCTCCCGAGAGAGAAGGAGACCATCCACCCGGCGAGCAGCGGAGTGGAGTAACCCTGGAAGTGAACGGTGCCAAAGGAAGGCCTGGTGGACTGCCGAGAAGAGCAACCCCCGCTGAAGTCGCTCAGTCCGGCTGAGCTGGAGCTCATCAAGAACCTGACGTTGCAACGGAGCGAATAATGCTGGACCTGAAAGCCGATGGCGGCCTCGAAGGTCGACCACCGACAATGATACATGATCCGGGTCCGTGACGCTCCGAACGGCCTGGAGCACCTCCACAGGGTCTGTTTCGTAGACGGCGGTTGGTTTTGTGAGAACCACAATCACGCGCATACGAGCTGGGGCGGAAGAGGCCCCGGCCTGTATCCGACTTCGTGACGCTTCCAGCAGGCTCTTGGTTTTCTCCAATCCCGCCAGCCCATCCACAAAGAAACAGACGACATGCATCCACGGGAACACCAGTCTCGTCAGAAGTGAACCCTTCACATCGGTGGTAGGAAATTGAGTCCTGTTGACGGAATATTGACGAACGCCATCTTTCCCTGGGGGCTTGGAGCATTCACCGACTACTGGTAGACCCTGGAGCCTGCTCTCTGCGAACCAGATCGGATATTCGGTGTGGGCGGTAGTGATGCAGAGGTGTAGTCGGATTACTCCCGCTGAGCTTCTGCGAAGAACGTTATTCTGGGGGAAAAGCGAGCGTAGAGCCAGCATGCGATTATCGTTGCCGACGAAGGAAATCAGGGAAGGATACTGCGTGGCCGGATGACTCATGTCCTGCACGATCTCGTTCATCCGCCCCGTGTCGACCAGGGACCAGCCCGTGGCGTCTTGCGTGAGGTCCAGCCATGCCATGGTTGACGATTTGGTTCGGATGGGGGTTCGGGCCTTATATATGTCCCCGAGTCGGAAGTGGCTCCAAACCATTACATTTGTGCCATCCATTTTCATTCGAAGAGGTAGTCCGGTATGTGCAGCTCAGTGGTCCAACGAAGAAAGCAATTGAGGCCATTCACTAGACCTTACTGTACCCTCAAGTCACTGAGCACCGGTTCCATATTCTGAGGCGCACGCGCCTTGCCTAAAGGTGGACCTCAGTTTGTCGTAGGAATTGGAAAATATATATCAGGCATCCTGTCCCTGTAAAAGAAAACTCCCTAAGTCAATCAACACGAATCAACCTCACTATCACTTATCTCAACAGGTCGACCCGCTGTTCCGCCGCATGGCCAGACGCGCCGGCTGTACATGGGCGAACCGACGACCGGCAAACGTCAGTACTAGCAGAGCTATCCTCGCTCCGATGGCGCTCAGTCAACCATGTACAGGAAGCGTCGGGGCACCATGGTGATAGTGGCGCGTGAGGAAGCCTGGTTCGTCCGGTAATCGTTCGGTGGGCAACCGATTTTGCTACCGACGAGAGTGCGGTTAAGCTACACACGCCACCAGGAATTTCCAAGCTTTAGGCTAGGGGCCCTCGGAAGTCGATGGCTCCTATGACCGACAAGCTCGTTCCTAGGATAGTGACGATTGCTCCGAGGAACAACCACCGCTTTCCTACGACGTTCCACATTCGCATGATTGTTTTCCGTCTTCGCGGGTCATCATATAGACATGAGGGGACTATGCAGCTCTTTGAACAGCAATTCGCGCGCAATTCGCGCTGCAGGTAAGGAAGTGAAAAAATTCTTTCACCAATATCAGACCTATATCTAGGCCCGGCGCCATCCCGGATATTTCGCACAAATTACCACTTTCCTACAGTCTCGCCAGTCTGTCCCTATCTTCTTCTCAAACTCACGTTTACCAATTGGCCATGGCTAGTTTTGGACGCGTTTCCTTGTATTACGATCCTCTCCATCGTGAAAGATGCATTGGGTTGTTAGACAACGGGCATCCCTGCCCACACGACGTCGATCTAAAGTGGCGTGAGATCGCACACACAGAGCTGCATCTACTTCAAGGCATTACCGATTTGACCGCCAGGGAATCTCGCCTCAAAAAGCGTGACGGAAAATCTGCTATGTGACTTCCACAGCCGTGCCCTGGTGCGCCCGACGAAACATGGGTATGTACCAGATCCTCCACTGCTTACTGCGATGGTCACTAATGATACCTCCAGACATATATCACCCATGATCCAAAGAAAACGCCAATCCATGATGCAAGAAGCTCCCTCTCACCTTCTGCGTCAAGTGGCTGGAGGAATCAGGAGTCAATTGGAGGGCAAAAATTGCAACAAACAGACATCTTCATCCTTGCGGGGCTGACTTGTGTTAGCATAGGAGTAACACAACCCGTGGTTAATTCACAGCTTGGATTCTCGCGCCTGTCTTCTTTGTATTCAAGCTAATATGCCCATTTCCCATGTCATGCATGCGCTGCTCACGTCTTTGTATACAATGACGGAAAGCTCACTTGTAGGATGTAGTCCGCTTGCCCAACACAATCGCGATTGATCCTTTCCCAGAGCCTTCGCATCGCCTCAAGCAGGAGGCATTGGTGACGTTGGTGCTCAGGCATACTGTTGCGTCCCATGCGCGCAGCCAGATTGCCTTGCAGACGATGGGTGCGTGCCTTCCATGCGCTGAATAGACGGTTGATCCGCACGTGACACTGCTCGATCTCCCTCCCACACTGCGGATCGCCCAGCCATACGGTTGCAAACTCTCGGGCCGAGTGCAGTTGCTGTAGAAGACGACGATGATCCTGTAGCTGACGGTGCACGGCTGCGTGGCGGATGCCCACAACGTCGGCTCGCAACCGATCAACCGCCTTCTTTGGGATTCTCGTAGACCCAGATATGGAATGGGAACGGCGTTTTCGGTCCAGCGCTCTGAACGCCATGTGCAATTCTACCTTCTCGGCACAATCCCATCCGTTAGCCTGGCCGAGTTGGCGGTGCCATTTCTGGATAGACTCGAACGCAGAGCGCTCCAAGCGCTGTTGCAGTACCCGTAGAATGCGGTGTTGAGCGGGAAACGGCAGACTCGTCGGTAGTGGCTGAGCCGATGATTTCGGCATTGGCTCCACCGGTAGGTTTTTAACATCATCATCCATCTGGCAGGTATAAAGGTTGTCAGCCAGTTTGTGAAGAGACAGATGGATGGAAGACAGATATGGAAAGATGCTTTGGATGGAAGAATGATGATTTTGGGTAGCTGATGAATGGCGGACAGGATCGTCCCGTACATTGCTCAAATACATACAGTTCGAATTCGAAGACTGACGCACTAAACATTATCGAGGGGTGGTGGGCAAGCAATCCAATGATTGTTTACTCTCTTCCCCTCAAAATATATAGGGAAGCCACGAACCAAGAACGGGGTGCCATGGCCTAGATAACGGCTCTTGGGTTTTAGGAACCATCGATGTCGCCCACCAGAGTTCCCAACTTTCGCCGGATGGTTTCGTACCTGACCGGCAAGAAATGGAGCACGTAGGTCAATCACGCAGCTTTGCCCACCCCTACGATGGTATTTCCATGACCATGCTCGTACATATGTTTAACATGATCGTGAGGCAAAAGTCGGTCCATCATTTGCCCGCTGGGGGATATTGTCCATACCATACCGTATGGCTGGGCTTCTGACCGGATGGTCTTCGACACTACTGCTCGACTCCTCTATAGTAACAAGACAGTGCTACGGTCCGACAGGATATTTGATCTGATGAGTTGCTCCGCCATATTAATCTATAGAATTTTGTCAACATCCCGGACAGATGCCATGCAGTCCAACCTTCCATCGCTGGCGACCTCGTTCCGGAACCAGCTACGCGGGACTCTAGCTCCCCGCCAGCAAATCAACCTCAGCTGCGATGCCGCAACTTCGAACAAACTTAGGCCACGTGTTGGTCAGGACGAGGTACTTGATGCTCTCCTCGGCTCGGTCAAAGACTGTCGCACTGAATGTCTGGGGAATCTCGCCCCAGGATTGCACTGGGCCGTTGTCGGCGACTAGCGAACCAGCTTCGGCCTTCATGGAGGCGATCGGAGACGCTACGGGTGTGGGGGCATACCCTGGCGCATCGAAGGGAACGGCGGGATTGGCCGGGCGCCCGTCCCCGAAGAGAAGCCCAGCAGGGCCCGCGAAGACCTTCTCCAGCTCCTTCCGGTCCTGCGAAGAGATGTTGATCGGAAAGTGCGCATGGCGATCACTGATGAACGTCGTGTAAATACACAGCGCGCGGTGAAACTGCTCCCGAATCAAGTCGGTAAGGTCTCCATAGTCTGAGATCCTGCTATTCCAGACCGCATGGGGCAGCGAGCTCTTCCATTCTGCCACTCGGGTCAGAAAAGCTATATTCTCTCCGGAGAAATCGCGATGGGCGGAAAAATCCTGCAGCGGGGCGGGATTGCGCGCCAAGACACATTCAAGCGCACGCTTAGTGAATATGCTGTCCCGAGAGCTGGAGCTGGAGCCAAGAGATCTACTCCATGATTCCCGGCCAGACCCTGTGAGCTCGACGAGAATGGAGGCGGACCTGCGGGCCATGGTGCCACCGGCAAAGGGATTGGTATTTGGTTCCCACCGTGCGATCGAATCGAAGGCCCCTTGTCGGATAGCGTGATAGCGCATTACCTCCCGGCACGGCAGGAGAACAGCAAAAACCTCCATCACCCAGATAGAGAGACAAATCCTACAGGTGTCAGCCACATTTTCGTGCTTCTTTCCATCTTTATTTCTATGTTCCTGTTGGTCACGGCTCGGAGCACCTACCACTGGGGCGGTAGCCAGTACTGATTGACTCGCTCCATGGCGGGGACATAGAGGGCGATGAGCCACATCGGCGTCGCCGGGAGACTACAGGACGGGTTAGTCGTACGACAGACCTCATCAGACCGATTGACTCACTTGGCGATGACGCAGCCCATTGTCTGGACTCGCCAGCCGTGGGTGTCGTGGATGTGGCGGGATTTCCAGAGAACGACGGGGCCCACAATCCAGGACCAGAAGAACTGTCCGAACACGCCAGGCCACCTGCATATCGGTTAGCACGCACTTCTCGTCGTATATGCGCCGGGCGTATGTCGGAGGCCTTCTTACCACTCCCAGCCCCGGCCCATTTCCGACTTTTGCTGCATCTCGGTTCCATGGACCTCGGTGCCTGGAATCCCCCAAGTGCGGTGCCATTTGCGAGAGATGAGCCACATCAAGACCGTGAGGAACACCTAATGATTCAATTAGACACCGATACGATAATCAATAGGGGTAGGCGGTGGCCGTTTTACCTGAGCGAGCGACGCCACCGTAACAAGCACAAGGATCTTGGTAGTGTATGCAAGGCGACGAAACCGGTCTACGGCACCGAGCTTGCCCCTCGAGGTGGAGGATAAATCAATCCCGCCACAACTACGAATGACATAGTCCTCCTGAAGCTTTGCCACGTGGTAGAAGCGACTGTTCGACGCGTGGAACAGGGCAATGCCACACGGTAGATAGGTACCCATGATCCAGTACTCGGCATCTCCGGGCATGATGGTGCCAATCATGGTTCCGAACTGCACGGAAGCCCAATAGACATGAAGCACAACAACGGCGGATAGCGACAGCCCGAGGCCTCGCAGCAGGAGTGGGGGTGTGCTGCGATGGGCGATGAGATAGGCCATGCCAGACGCAACAATAACCGTCCAGGTGGCCGCCCAGCACGTCCACCAAATACTGACCGGAGTATAGGCTGGCTGGGGCATGGATGCGGCAGTGACCCCCAGTTCGGACCCCATGGTTCTGCTGGCGTGGGGAGGAAAAATTGCAAAAGGTATCAATGCAATGGTAGACAGATGAAATCTGACTGTGGCCAACACTGTCGCTCAATGTCGTCAGGCCTGCTCCTGTAGGGGAGAGAGACGTCAGTGACGTTGGTGCTGGGCTCATCTGTCTTTTGAGCTGCTCGAGATTTCAAGGTTGCATCTTTTACGGACAGGATGGCTCTCCAGCCTACAGCGGGGCCGTCGCCCGACTCGCATGTGGCCCCATCTCTTTATATTGGTGCTTTGCACTTCCATGCTACAGTAGCAGCGGCCCAGGGGACGGCAGAGTGCTTTCGACAATGGTTCTTGGCGACCCCATCGTAGTATGTTCGTATGATAGGTTCCACCCGGTCTCGCAACCGACCAGTCATGACGATTGTCTCAGATACTGCTTATCGCCCGCCATCGGTTTTCCACGATGAGTTGTTTAGCAATAAAAGGCCATGTCCACATTTATGGAACATCTCCTATCCATCTGTTAGTCAAGTATGATTGCCACCCGGTGCGGGCCCACCAGGGCACCGACGAACTCTCCTGCCGCTGGCCAGGGAGATCATCCGGGAACATTACGTACATTAAGGAGCTAGATCTTCCGCTCCTTGTTCCTTTTTTCTTTTGCCCCTCTTACAGAATGTGATGCGCTTCAAGTTGCAATGCACGGGGGCTGATCAGCGAAAAGGCAGTTGTACAGCGGCGATCGGAAAGCTTTCCGGTGAGTTGGCCGCAAAACATAACGGGGAGACCACTTAATATCTTAATGAATTTCCCAGCCCTCCATTGAAAATCCCTCGCTATGTCAGATCAAATACTGCCGATTTCTCTTGTTCCTGAGCAATGTGGAACCCAGTATTTCTACCTATCACAATACCTCATTCTCTGCATCTTTTCTCTCAGCTAATGTGAAAGCTTTTTATGGTTCACGGATTTCGAAGAACATGCAAGGAAGAGCACATTCAATTCCTAAACTATAACAATAAAATTCCCAACTTGCTACCAAAGTATCATGATAATCCTCCCTTATTCATCTTTCTCATCTTTCGTCCCCTCGCCTTCACGCCCGTAAGCATCGCTTTCCGCAAGGGAATGTCACTTCCGGTCAACACGGCGGCCCGAATAGCAGTAGCTAATACGCCTAAGTCCTTCTGGGCTGTTGGAAACCAGAAAGAGAGCACACCGGGCAGGTTTGAAACATAACATCCGAAGCGCCTGGTGGTCCAGTCCCACCACAACCCGGACATAAGCTATGGAAACACGGAGCGAGAACCACGCCCATTGCCCTTGTTTCACACCGGTCACATTTGGGCGCCTCCATATTATCCATTGACTCTGTCAGAGGTCTATTCCGCCCACTCTCGGCCAGTCGTCTAGCTCGGACCAGAGCGTTGGATTGAAGTCGACAAAGCTGTCGTAGGTTGCTGAGTTCTCGAAGTGTCTGCGGCAGAACCCACATCGACCCTGCATGATTCTGTGACCACAATGCCGGCTCGAGCCTCTGAGATTCATGTTGCGCTTTCTCAAAGGCTCGTTAAAACCGTGATCTGGTGTCACACCCACGCGAGTACGTTTTCGGTTTTCTAGACGGTGCCCTCGAGCCTGAAGTTGACCATGTCAGTACGCCCAAATACATGTTGTGTGAGGGGACAAACCTTTTATCTCGGCCGGAGGGCTAGTGCCTGTTAGCTTGTTCTTCTGCATCAGTAGGTGCAGGGTGTGAATTGATATGGTTCAGTGAAGTAGACTTGAAAGGCTCGGGGAAGAAGAAGTGGAAATGGTCGAGGTACAGATTAGCCATGGCAGGAGTACATACTTCCATCCGATGTATGTATTCAGCTAACGCCTGTGAGACGGTAACACTACCATGGTCTAGATACTTGAACTTACAATCGTCCTGGCAATCGTGCGGATTATGGACCGTTGATGTGAACCGTGCGGATGTCGGGAAGTACTTCTTCGGCTAACCCCGTTCGTTGATTAACCATTGAGCGGAGGATGTCACTTACTAAACTTTTTTTGGGCCGTAAGATAAAGAAGCTGAGTTTGTACAATTGGCATATCCTTCAGTGGGGCCATCTCCGTGGTCGCTGTGCCCGCCCTTCCTTCCTTTATCTCAAATAACGCTAGGCGTAGACGGAAAGTGTATTCCTCCATCGGTCTCCTGCAGCCAGACGTAGAAGGTAAGAAAGAGATATCGGAGGATCCAATCGTCTCCGCTTATTCCATGAATGGTTAAGGCCGGATGGTACTCTACGGGTTACGGGATTCAACTGTTCATCCGGAGTGGCAAAGAAGCCCACACTGGAGGCGCGGCTGGACCTCCGAAGGTTACCATTACTCCTGAGAACGGTGTCAGAACAGCAAGCGGCTCTCGCTG
>NW_020798757.1:53268-73262 GCF_003344945.1 Aspergillus welwitschiae | reverse complement strand
CCCCCCCCCCCCCCCCCCGTCGATCATTTGTTGGTCACAGTCACAGTCGATCAGCTTCCCTCCTACTCCCCCTCGCTCACGGCAGTTGACCATGCCGAGCGGCGAACATTACTCGCATTACGCAACCCCACCCGATTATATAAAGAAACCCCATATCTGATGTGGTGTCTTTTCCATTCCGCCGTTGACACAGTGGGATGAAAGCGATGATATGATGCCAAGTGCTGGCCAGCGTCCTACAGACCCGGACATCCTTGTCGTGGAGGCGTGGGG
Organism: Aspergillus welwitschiae; assembly: GCF_003344945.1. Taxonomy (NCBI): domain Eukaryota; kingdom Fungi; phylum Ascomycota; class Eurotiomycetes; order Eurotiales; family Aspergillaceae; genus Aspergillus; species Aspergillus welwitschiae. The sequence continues at coordinate 72,989 of NW_020798757.1, read as the reverse complement.
ACAAGGATTTTTGGTGGGCTCCCTTGTTGTCATGATTGCCCTCACCGCGGCCAACATGAAAAAAGGGGTGCTCCTGCACAACTCATCGTCGCAGAGGTAAGTTGTGCTGCCTCGTTGCGGCGAATGGGGCACTATCCCGTGCTGATGTAGACGCTTAGCTCGCCCTGGCCCTCGGGCACTGAACGTTCATCTTTCTCCATGCGCCTGCCCAGGGCTGGTATCTTTCGGTTACGGCTGTCGGCCTCACAATTTCGCACTCCCTCCACAACGTGATCGCATGGATGAAGATTCGCGGCTTCTTCACCCCCTGGGGCACGCGACTCTATCTGATCACCCTGCTGGCGGCCCAGCCGTACTGGGTCGTCGAGATCTATGCCAATTTTGCCTTTTTCAATCGGGGCCAGGCCTTATATACCACCACTCGGCCACTCGAGCCGCTGTTCCGGTGCCGTGTCCGAGCGCAATTCTTTCCAAGCCCGGCATTGCTGATCTGAATCTAGGGACCCTTGGTGGATCTTCACTACCTGCTTTCTCCTATACATCATCCAGCGGGGTTATGGGTGTTCGCTGGTGCAGCTGATCCGCATCAGCCCACGTTTCGGCGTCATGCTCATGTTCATGGTGATTTCCATCGTGTTTGCGGTGGTGGACATGTGTGCAACCCGAGTCGAGAATCGCCTAGGCTGCCCCCCGGGAATGGAGCCGTTCTGGAAGGTAAACGGCCGCCACTGACGAGAGGAAGATCAGCATGCTAACCCTGCTGTAGCTGGCGTTTGTTTTCAAGTGCCTGAGCGACACTATCATCTTGGATGACTTCTAAAGCGCCCTGAATCGACTGCGCTATCACTATCACCCGGACGCGCCCCCACCGCAGGAGACCACGCACGCTCGTGGTCGAAGCACAAATAGGCTTGTGGAATGTGTGCCCGAGGCATCTATCAAACGCCCTGATCCAGTATGTCGTCCACCTGACATGGTGTAAAGCCTGGAGTATCGTGTGTCGGCGCCAACGCGCACGGTACAGGCTGAATATACATGCTGGATCTGCTAGCTACATAGCCGCTACGCATGGAAAGGAGGGTTCTCTATTTATCTATTGATAGATATGTTATGTCCTTCAGTAGATAGTTGGGAGGCTTTCCTTTGTAACAATGTATACAATGATGACCATGTGCAACTAGTTTGGAGAATACAGGAAAACATGCTGTGTGCAAACGCGTGGTCACGTTACTTGGCGTCACAGCCATACGTCTGTCTGGCTGTTTGCCTGCGCCAACTAAAATACCGCCAGATCGATCGCCTACTGAGTCAGCTATCCCCAGGGGGAGTCCACATCGTTAATCACTGCGACGTTTAGCGGTATCGGGGAAGACAAAGAAAAACACTCGCAATGCACTCTTTGGCGCCATGTCATAAAATAGGCTTGGACATATAAATGCCTACGACGTCGTCGCCATAGTGACCTGGCCATCGAACGTGGGCGTCGCGAGGCAGCGACAAACGTGATCTGCCTCCGACGTCACACCAGGCTGTGCCGATCACCTTCGACACATTAACTGAACTCACAGTGGAGCTTCGGTGGGCTCAAACGCTGGGGATAGTACCAGCAGGGGGAGGGGCGCGACACACGTCCGTGACACATCCTCGCGTCTTTGTCTGGCGGACATGATGGAGACCCACTTCACCGAACCGCTGGAGTTTAAATGATCACCTGTGCGGCTGATTCGTTCAACACCCAACGCCACCGACGATCAAATGCAGCTACGGGGTGGAAGTTTTTGTTTACCGGAGTAGACAACGTATTCCTTTATCTTGGGATCGACAGATCAGGTTGCCCTCGCTCTACTACAGCCAGCACAAACATTCACTCTTCATTGAAGATAGCTATATACTCTAGAATCGAGCAGATCTTAATTCCGGCCGGACAAGCTTGGTTAAAGACAGTGGTTCTAAACGATGTTCATTCCGACTCCATCTCCTTGTACCGAGCTGAGCGACGGGATTTGGTGTGAGAGGTCGGGACACTCTCATAGATGCTGCTCACTCTCCTGTGCAGGCGGTGATTTTCCTGGTTTTGATCCTCCACTTGTTCCTCCAGCTTTCTATAGCTTTCCGTCAGCTCGAGGTCCCGTAGAGTGTCACTTGGTAGTGCAATGAAGATAAGCTTACCGGACTCTGGCTTCGAGACTTGAAGATACAGATCAGCACCGTTCAAGGGTGAATGACGGCCGGGTTTGGGACATCATATGACGGGACATACTCGCGGATCAACGACGCGAGAGCCTTCAGATCATCCACATTATTGGGATGCTCAGGAAGCTCGTTTGTGATCACGCTGTCGACCTCCCACATTGCATCTCTGTCGCTTGCGCCGTTTTCTTGGGTTAAAATGCCCTCACCCGAGGCGGCCTGAAAGTTCGGTTTCCTGTCATCTGGCGGAGCTGATTCTGTGAAGTGTGAGGCATTCGACCGGGTACCGGATTGCGATTTCTTTTCAGCTGATGCCAGTAGATTCCGGAGCTCGTTCAGTCGTGGCAGGTGAGCTTTCATTGTTGTCGGAGGATATGAGTGACGCCGGGAGGAATGGGATTTCTGTGAGATATGTGCATACCGCGAAGGCGAGAGGTCCCAGCCTAGGACGCACATGGCGCTTTATAAGGGTTGGCTGTCTCGTTGACTTAAAATCAAGATGACACCACGCGCCAACCCTGCCCGAAACGGTTCACCCAATGCAAGCCCGAAGTTGAAGGTGACATTGAGGCCACGGTCCTAGGCATGGGCAGACCAAAGGCCGAGTGTAACCTCGCCGATCCTTGTGGCACTCAACGGTGACCAACTAGGGACTAGTCAAACTATGTGCAGTCGGGTTATCTTGCCTTCCTGCAAACCAGAACAATTGAGGCTGGATTCCCTGACTCGAGTTATCGGATGGTGAGAATACGGGTGACGTCCATGGCAACGATACAGATAATTATCATAGAGCAGGAAACAAGAGACAACATCACAAGCTATTACTGTAAATACGGCCCTCTAACCTCTGAACGCATGCTAAAGAAGAACCCAGTATGCTCTTCATACTAAAAGCTGCACGAGATGTTTTCAACGAAACGCTCTGAGTCCATTTTCTAGCATCCATTAGGTTTGTCCCGGAAAACACTCGCAATCTGCCGAGAGTATCGAGGTTCCGCTCGTCTCTTGGCCACATAAACATTCGAAGTCAATGGTGCGCATGTATGGACGTATGACTTCCCAGAGCTGCTTGCGACAATGTTCGAGCTTTCGAGGGCGCACTTCACGCGCGGAAGGAAGAATGCAGAGACGGTGGCTGATTCCAACGTGTGTTTATGGACGACCGTAAGGTGCATTACCAACCAATCAATGGGGGCCGATAGCTTGATAGAGACGTGTCGAGAAATAACCTCGGGATGCGTAAGCGGAGATAGGATGCTAGGCCCATTCTAGGTCGAGAACCCGGAAACCTCATAAGAAGAGGACAAGTAACATTCAACCGCCAGAACCCCGCATTCGCAGGGTAATGTCTAATAGCTGCACTGCAGGTTGGGCATCCCCATATCAGGCGTATCTTCGCCTTTTCTTAGGGTTCTGGTCTGTGGACAACATGATGACATTTTCACGGACGGTGTCTCTCCTGGATCTTCTACCTCTAAGACCCTCTCAATGAGCAGCTGCAGCCTTGGGGATTTCACGGTATCACAACATACGCTGTTGTACAAATATGGTGCTTGTATGGAAAATTTGTGCATGAGAAGGCCATGGACTCGGTACTGGAGTATTGCCGGTAGCGCGCGCGTACGCCTTAAATCGCTTGGAACTGTCACACTAGTCCGCTTTAGAGGGACTTCGGATTTCTCCCCGTCTATCGTGACCCTGGGTCAAACTGCGGGCCAAGAATGGTGGGATGTTGGTCAGATCATGCCGATGCCCCGGGAGACCAACTGGGCAACATGAAGGGTATGAAAAATCAGCTGGGAAATTGCCGTAAGCGGAGTAGCCGTGGTTATATTCGACTACCCCTCACAGTGAAGTTCCAGGTCGGCCACTTTGCCGATAGGATAACTCTAATACTAGTCGACAGCACCGCATACGTTCAAGAGACCTCAAGCTTCTGATCCTGCTCGACGATCAAAGGCACAATCGCCAAGCGACGAATCTCGAAATAGGGGAGGGGCTGCTCCGACGTTGGTGTCGTCGGTCTTCGGACCGCACCTTCAACTAACGGATGGTACTGGTGGTTGCGACAATATGGATTGAATACATGAAGTCTTCGAGGCAACCCAACACAGGGAAAGCAATTGTATATGCTCGCCAGGCTCCAGCTGATCTAGCATGTAGCATTCACCGACAGCGATCGGACACGGCTCCGGTTGGGTACCCTTGCGCAGTCGCCATCGCATGCTCCAAAGCTGCTCAATGACAGCCGAAGACTGCACGTGCAATGTCATACGCAACAACCTGCCAGAACAGAGCAGTGTCAAGCGATCACGATGTAAGCACTGTAGCGGTCGTAGCTCTTCGACCGGTCATGGTAAGCATTGGCAGGACTCCACAAGGTATCCTTGGGGGATCTGTTCGCGGCGGCACAACAGATGTGCCAGCATCAAAGGCTTACCGAGGAAAGGGGGAGGAGCCCCGCAATCAATTAGACCGTTCACCAACCAATGAAGGAGGTAATTTATCCGTGACGGTCTGTGCTGAGCGTGTAGGAATCGGACTGTAGAGAGAAGACGAGAAGCAGCGATGAATGTCACTGCCGCATGGGATCGGCTGCGCGTAAAGAGAATCGTTATGTCCTAGGCATGCTGAAACTCACTTTATTCTCGATAACCTTCAAGTATGCGAGAGGCAACCCACTGCTGAGAATCACTTGAGGCCGGAACAGTGGCGGTGTTCTTGTTGCGACAAGGCGCCTCCCGGACATGACCTGGCTCGAGGTCGAGGTCAAAGAGTTTGATATCCGGCCCCGTCCGAGGCTGGACGACATCCTGGACCGGTTGGCGAATGGACTGACGGGCGCACACTAGGGTGGACCAAGATTAGTCATCGGGCGCACGTCCAACACGGTCTGTCAGAAGCGCTCTCATCACACAGCCGTTGTAGGTTGACGGATGAATCGATCGGGTGGGAAGTAAACCTACCACCGACAGCTAGCTTCCCACGGCGCTTGCTCAGGTGACCTTGGGCGATTTCTCTGGCCATCAGTGGCCCTTGACACAGTTTAATTCGTTCTCCGAACCCATCACCGGGGTTAGCGGATGTCCTCTTTGTAAGGTAATACAGACGAAATTCAAGAATCTATTGGAGTCAGGGCAGCGTTATTAATGGCTGCAGAGGGTTTATCACCTACCTTGAATTCACCGCGGTCGAGGTCCAAAAGGTCCTGCATCCAATCGCCCAGCCAGCATTGGTGGTCTAGGATTCATTAGGATCTCTGCGGATTCGGACAGTGCATGGAGAGACGGCCTTACCAAAGTCTTGTATCTGCCAGACGATTTTCAGCTTGCGTACCATTGCCCTCCGCTGCTCGCTCGCCTGGACGAGCATGCGGATATAGGGAAGCACTCGCAAAATGCCAGTGTCCTCTACGATGAACACGATCGTCCCAAACGGAGAAAAGTCGATCGATGGGCCGTATGGCCCCAGCAACAGTGCAGGCTGTCGACGCTGGTGTAGCCATTCGCGGAGATAGAGTCGTGTACTGAGGCTGGAGGCTCGTGGTCGGGTCAGAACGTACAGGATGCGCGGTCCGGGCGCATCATCCCAGTAAGCGACATAGAAGGGCTGGAGTTGGAAGCACGAGCGAAATCCTGCGTGAGGCAACCAGAGGTATACGTACTGCCCCGGCCGGATGTGCTAATTGGGGGACACTGTAATGTCCATGCGAAGCAGCTCATGAAAGGGACATATGGTTAGGGCGGGGCGCCCAGCACTCCAGCGTTGTTGAACGAAAACTGCATGGGAGACGGCGACGGCACTCAGCACGATCCATAGGGCCCCAGCACCAACCACTTGCCAGCGGGATTCTGACCCTTGGTCCCACGTATGATACGCCAGGGCCACCATTGCCGTGACCGCCAGAGAGTAGTGGATTTTCATGGCGACCTGACAGTGCTGTCGGACGACCGCATGCAAGGTCACGGGGATCATGAGAAGAACGGCGGCAGCTGCCTAGCCCTGGTTAGTGGTATGCTCTCGGATCACAACGATAATTATCATCATCATCATCATCATCATCATCGAGGGGCAGCGTGGTGGACTGACCAGTAAAGGCACCCAGTCATGCCTCAGCGAGGCGATCGGGTTCTCCGCTCTGGCGATGGCAATGGCTCCATGAAGCAGGGAATGGGCGGCCATCACCCGCCCAACCCAGCGATGCGACCACGCAACGGCAGAGGGGCTGATTCCGAGCAGATGGGCCGGGAGACTAAAGGTCAGGCCCATACCGAGCGGCAAGAGGTTCAGGACGGCGAGCTTCGCCGCACGTTGCTGGACGTCGGCCCAGCCATGGGCCGACACGAGTAGGAGGACAATGTTGGCGCCCAAGAGCACCCCAACCAAGATCGCCTCGAGAGCGGTGGCGATGTCAATAGCCTGGAGAAGCCACGGCAACTCGCGGCCGAGACGCCGTCCAAAGGAGGCCGCGAACGGGCGTTCGACAGTCCACCGACCCAGCCGGTGCGCCGACCGCGTGATCAGCCAGACGCCCAGCAAGGCAGCAATCCATATTCCGTACCAGTCAACGGACTGGATTTGGGTAGCCTGTTCATACAGGTCTGAGAGGGCTGGAGGCATTGTGTCTGGGGGAGCGGAAGTTGGGTCTGGCAGATGGGAGATGGGAGATGTTGGCCTATAAGCATTTTCACGGCGTCGGCCTTGGGCCACCGGGACAGCTAGATGCTACACACTTTCATTATTGGTGGTCGGCTCTGCGGCCCTCCTGTTGTAGTTGGAGATGGTGAGACGGTGAAGTATATGGCGGGCACGTGTATTTGCCCGTGTAACCACGAGGTCAAATCCGAGAAACGCTGGGTCCTATTAGCCCTTCCAATCTGATGCCCGGCATCAGAACTGTGAGGTGCATCTAAGACAACCTATAAAAGCAATGAATGGGTATTTAGCGAGCTTCTGCTTCTAAGAGGCAGGGTCAGGTTTTGACGTCCTTATTACCATGGTGGCTTATGGGAAGTCATTTTATTGTTCTACCGTAGCTCTACATAATGCTGACAAAGGTTGAATTATCTGAGAATGGAGTTGTGTTCGACTGCTACGTTTGTCGCTCTATAGTACATACAGAAGCACCGCTTGAACTCGTATCAGTTGTGGGAACAAGCCAGTAATTCTACAGACCCTTGTACGGAAATCTTCAGACACTCCCCGGCGCAAACACATATACAAAATGGTTAATCAGCTAAGGTATGTAACAACAACTGACGGCTCCTCCAAGTCCGTTCGGTTATGTGTCCAGGAATAGATATTTTAACAGGGGTTCAAAGGCGCGGTTCTACCCAGCTGAGCACGCAGGATGCTTGTGTCGAGTGAATTCTTCCGCGGGATCCAGATTAGAGATACAGAATTAGGAGCTCTGGCTTGCCGCAGGCCCCACCCCTTCACAGTTTCTCAACTTCCTAGGGGCCATAAAGCCTTCCAACAAGCCCGATGCTTATACATGAGATTTCATTTCTAGAAAAAAAAAAAAAAAAAAAAAAAAAAAAAAAAAAAAAAAAAAAAAAAAAAAAAATTAAGAAGCATTAAACTTTATGAAAAAAAAAAAAAAAAAAAAAAAAAAACAAACCTGATGAGCAGAACAATTCTGAATTGTTCTATCGAATACTGACTGATTGCCTGGTACAATTGCTAAGCACACTCCGGAAAAGCTCATGCCGCAGTAACTAATATGACGAGGCTATCCTTCCACTGCAGTACTGTAAACGTCTTGATTTCAAATTGCTCATGATCCACTAAACTATCATCTAAAGCAGAAGAACACATGCATCTTATCTTCTTCTCATTCTTCTCAGCCGGCAATTTTACAAACAGAAAGCCTGATACCAAACAGACCGTCCGGCCAATCTCATAGGGCACATCGCCAGCGATGTTAACCCGGTCAATGCCAGCCACTTAGTACACCTCCACACCTCCGTTTGCCAACAAATGGCCCTTATAGACCGCATAATCGGCTTCAATCAAGGTTAGTGCTCTCACGTATGCTTGCATATCTGTCTTATCCAAGGCCATACTGTTGATCATCCTTTCCACGTAGTCCTTCCGGCTAAAGGTTATTTGTGACGCAGGCTTATCGGATGGAGTAGTTGAGTCGGTTGCGGCGGCAGTTGCCCCTTCTACAGGAATTGGGCGAACAGGATTTCCGGGTTGCGGTTCTGAATTATCATTGGACTCTGCATTGATGGTATTCGGAGCGGGGCTGGCTGTCGCCTCTCGCTTCGCCGTGATACTAGATTGACCTCTTGGGACATGGCTTCTTTCCGGCTTTGCTCGTTGCCACACGTCCAGTGGGCACGGCGTGGGCGACCGGCTTGGAGTTCCAATAGGTAGCCCTTGCTCCCAGTTATTGTAACGTGTCTCCTGTTTCTCCCAGGCCTCCGTGATTTTTGACGTAGCCAGTTCCTCATTGGTTAATTTGATGAGATTTGTTCGTGTAATCCAATTGGTCCCATCTCGGCATAAGTGTTTGTCTTCCTCCTTGATGTTAGTCCACTTGAGCTTCACATAGGTCGTTGGCGCCTTAGAGCTTTTCGTATTAGGGGGCCTCTCCAGAATGGCTACACCAACAATCCCTTCGATATTCTCGGGGCCATAGCGACGGCGCGTTTTACCCCGTTTGTCTCTGTCCATGATGGAGCAAAGCCGCGACTTCGAATCGGACACTTGCTGAAGACCATCGAAATTGTGTCCTGTGCCGGATTGGATGACATACTTGCACGCTTGCTTTGGCCCGTATCGAACAATTAGGTTCTCAGCTGCGAGCATCATGAACCACGCATCTGCCACCCCGTTCGAATGGCCATCTTTTGATAATGTATCTAATCGGACTAGCAATTCACCATCGTTATCTTCGTTCGGATTCGAGCTTCCGGCCGAATCTGGTTCCTCGACGGATGCAATTGCGGTATCGGGATCAGGAAATGCTGTTTTTTTATAATGTCCCTCTCCCTGCTCATTAGAAGCGTTGGTTGGTTTCTGCTCCACCGGCGCCTCCTCTGCACGTGGAAACCATGTACTCTGCGGCACAGGTTGTGGTGGTATCGATGACGCCCCATTCTCAGGGGCCTGACCAGTAGAACCTGATGCGGCATGTTCCTCCGTATCAATGTCCATCAAATCTTCGCCATCTTTCTCGATGTCCGCTTCCGTAGATTGGATGGCTTCTTGAATGTTGTTGTGCCTGTTCTCCAGCTCAGCCCTCTCATCCTTGGTAAGCTGCGAGCCATTCAATTGGCTGTCCGCGGCTAGCAAGTCCTTCCGGAGTGACTCGAGCTCCTGCTGGCGCTGTTTTCGCTTGTCTTCAATTTTCCTTTTCTGGGCGGCAATTTCATCCTTTTCACGGGTCTTTCGAGCATTGGTGTTTTTGTCGACACCAGTGGGCTTTGAAGTATCCTTTCCTGAACGTGTGTTGGCCATGTTTGCTACAGCCAACGAAGTTTGGTGGATGGATAGATGATAGACATCACAGTCCGGACACAGAGGATTTATATCTTATCTACTAGCTGCTTTAGCGTAAGATGCCACATAAAGTAGATGTAAGTGACAAACAGGTATACCCTTATGATTTCTGAGGCATACAATGAATTGCGGTGCAGTGAGACTGAATAACAGCAGTGTCTCGGGAATCCTCTCGAAATGGTGGGGATTGAGCCTGCATCATCCATAAAGCTTATCGATGTAAGCCATTACATTTTGCGGGCTTCAGAAAAGAAACTCGAAGTCCTTTCCCGCTGATCAAGCTACATCTTGGATTTACCAAGGACATTCCTCCAGGTATCTGCCGTATCTTCCGCCTGGGAGCCAATATTGCTTTAAATTCTTGATGTTCTCCGTGCTTCGTACAGGCTTATTCGGGACCATCTCGAATCTGGCACCTGCAGCATATAACTGCGGGGATAAAGTGTAGAGACTCGCACGTCTTTTTGAGTACGTCCTTGCACAAGGGTTGCACCTTCTGAAGATTCCAAGGGCTGCTCCAGTCATTTTGTTGACCATTGTCGTAGCGAGAGTAGTGATCGGCAATAGGTACAGTATACCCAAGTGTGCGCAACATACACTTTGGGCCTGCCCCCATTAAACCTGTCATGTGCGAAGGGACAATCCTACATTTGCGGCAAGCATGAAGCAGACTACTGCAGGTCAATCACTGTTGTTCTATTCATTGGCAAAAACAGTAACAGAGAGTACTCTACAATAAGATCTTGGGCTAGGTCGTGTGACAATACTCGACCTGGTCTTCTGGCACCGTGACATTACGAGGTAAATCCAGGCTGCTGGCACCGAAATCATCGAATGGCCTCACTTCAGCTTCCTGGTAATTCATCATAGTCTGTAGCCATCGGGGTACTAGCGACTGGCAATATCGAACAGGGACGGGCGCAGATGGTTGTTGATGCAAGCTGTGGCGGTGGAAGTCCGTCATGGGCAATGCTGCGGAAAGACGCGCCAATGGATCCCAGGGAGGCAATAGCATTGGAGGCTCAGTCGGGAGCGCCAAGCTGGCTTCCTCGACATGCTGCACGTGATGGAATCTCGGAAAGCTCGGTGGCGCGGTTTCTAGTATAGAAGAGAGCCCGAGTGCATCGGACGAGGGTATAGGGTCCGGTGCATCAAAAGAGGGACCTGGAGGGTACAGCTCTTGTGAGTGGTATGCCCAGAAGGGCATAACGCCGCTTGTGCTCGGCTGCTGAGGCTGTTCAGCCTCGCCTCCAAAGGGCCATCCTGCCGCCTGCGATGCAGGAATAGACGGATGTGACAAACCGTTGGTCTCGGACCCGGTTAGACACCCGGATTGAGGCCAGGTCCAATCCCAGAAAGATGCGGGCAATGTCTCCGACGAGCATGGTTCCATAGCCCACGGCGTCAAGTACCATGGATCTGCCGTAGGATCCCCAGTCGAGTTGTCTGCGGGCATATACGAGTCCGGGAGTGCGATTGCGCTAGATGGGGGTCCCCAGCCTGCATTGTCGCCGATCCCGGATAGAATAGTGCTGTTCCTATCATCTCTAATCTCATTCCATTGCCCACGAGTAGTAATGTTTGCAGGGCACGTAGTGGGTGAGCCACGTTCAGTACCATTGTCTCTTGGGATGGTGATATCTGAAGCGCAGCGCATATTGGACGCGCTCCATTGGTGTCCCTTCATGGACTCGCTGACGTGAGCCACATCCGTTGTTGTGGTGCCACTAGGAGGCTGGTCGGCATAAACCCTGCGGACTGACAACTTCTCTGTTCGTATTTCGGTAGAGATCTTAGTACGATGGTTCAAGCTCTGTCGAACCGATTGAGGAACGCAAGTTCTTCCGCTTCTCCGGCACGCTTCGCAGGGCCAGGGTTGAGAACACTATTAACCCGTTACGTTAGTCAAACGCGCTGTCGGCCAACAGTTTATCACGAGTTCCAGTTCCTTGTGGCTTCGCGCACCTTGATTTTCCGACGAAAACATCTCTCACAAGCTCGTTTCACTCTGCGCTATTTCCGTCTATCAGCTAATGTTCACCCAGCAGACGGTGGTTGTTGCGCTGCAGGCCGAGAAGAGCGAAACGTCAACATACCTTTGTAGGCACGTTGGGCCTTCGGTGTTCCTCGACAGGCTCAGTGACACTGGCGTCCTCTTGCTGCTCACGGACCGGAGCTACAACCGATACGAAGCCTTCTGCTGCAGTCGCAACTCCGCCAAGGCTTTCGTCGGTCCGTAATGCGTCTCTTGACACCTGAGTATAATAATCCTCCAGCGGAGGCAGTGACTGCTGCTCGTCCATGGGTGACCAAATGGCTTGGTTGGTCGGTACACAGATGCCAAAAGCGTGATGATGGGTGGGAACATTAACACACGCCCGAAAGAATCTAGTCGGGATGTTTGTGTCCGTAATGGTTGGCCTGTCAATCATTTATATTATGCTCTGGTCTGAGGGGCAGACTCAAATCACGCAGTAGCGATATAGTATGATAGAATCACGCATGAAGAATGCTAGGCATGCCAATACACCGTCATTTTGAATTATAGAAGTGCAGATCATGTCCTTCTCCAGTCAGTCTGCTGTACAGTCTGCTCGGTAGCAGCCAAGGTGACCTCCGTATGCTCAAAAAGGCAGGAAACGGTTTCCCGTTCCTGTGACGAGCAGCAGGAATCAGGGGAGCGGCGTCGCTCTCAAGAGCAACATGCTGGCTCCCCGGGGCACACAAACAGTTTCCGGGAGCTTGGGCCCTTCTCCGGGGGACCTGTTGCTCTTACGACCCCTGGGCTACGCTTTCCTACGTGGTCGCGGCGAACAGTCGTCCGCACGAGTATGAGGTCCTATGGCCTTCGGCGCGGACGTGGTCTCCTGGAAGTCATTGCTCACTACACAAACACGGGCGTCTGAGTTACACACGCACTGTACGAAAGAACCGAGAATAATTATGCATAAGATCCTCGCATCTGAGCCTATCGACGCCAATACCCAACGTATATGTGATGAACATGCCGTAAAAACCATACATGCTACTTACTGGCCTGCAGTCGCAACCCGCTGCGTCCCTTCCATAAGCAATTCCCCGTCAACCTTACAATCCTCACACGTAACAGACAGTGTCAGGAAAGCAGACTGACCGTTGACAGCTTCGAGCCCAGGGCATCCAGATTGGGGAACAATGCAAGCAGAGTTCGGTATCCCCGGTTGCCCCGTGACGACAGGGAAACAAGGTTGGGTGCCTGCGGAGACTTGCTCAGTAGAGGCCATCTGAGAGTAAATTATCTCCTGCCACCACACCGAGGCGGCACTTGGCAATGATCCTACACCACCTGTATTCGATGGAATGCTTTGGGTAAGGGTCTCCTCATCTGCAAGGAATGGTCCTGTGGAGGGTCCACTGATGCGGTCATTGTTCAACGACGTAGACCCAGCGTGAGGCTGAGAGCTTCGGCTGACTTTGGGGAACGCCTCCGAACGCAACACCAATTTCTGAGAACGGGCTCTTGCAGTCCGCGATCGTTTCTTCTTGTTTGATGGCGAGAACCGATATTCCGGGTGCGCTCCAGCATGCTTTTGTTTCTCTATCACCGCGAGCGTCTTGTACTGCTTACGGATGTGGGGGGTTTGCATCTTCCAGCTCCGTCCGGTGAGGATGGAGATGGCCTGATGATCGTTCTGTGCAAGCCAATGCTTCGCCTGATCACTATACGCCAGCCTGTACAGCATGAGTGAATTCATTGGGCGTGAAATCCTGCCATGCCGTTGCAATGCCTCCTGGTGGCGTCTCGACGGGACGGTGTACCCAGGCGCACATGTCTCTAACCGGGATGTGCGGCGTGCGGTTGACCAATTCGCTCAGCGGGCATGGCAGGTCTAGATTGAGCCTCAACGTTGCGCGCTTGACTTGATCGTTCCTTGTCATGGCTACGGCGCAATTCAGCCGTCGATGTCTGTTGTTCTGGCACATAGGCTCTGGCTTCGTCTGGTCCGCGTCGGTCCCATCCATTGGAGTGAGTGAGTTCGCAAGCGTATGGTCTCCATCAACTAACTACAAGGATCATCATACTCCCAGTCAGTACGCCTGGTCTTCCAGCTGCCGCGCAGTAGGAAAGCATCTCACCGGCTGTGAAACCACACGATAGGGGATTTCCGCCGAAACCGTTACCATAGAGACAGGCTGATCGAAGCGCTGGGACTGTCGGAATATGAGACTGTATGGCTCCTGGTGGCTTCGCATGCCTACCACAGCGTATTTTGCAGAAGCTTGGGGAAGACCATTGGAGATGCACGGAAGGTGCTGCCGAAGATCCTCACAACCGGTAACAGGCATGAATCAAGACTAGAGATATGGCTGTGGTGGTTCAGATATCGGAACTCCCGATGTGATTTGGAGAAAAATGGACGCCTCGGTCCCAATCCCATTGGGTTTAGTTGTGGCTGCAGATAATTCTGGCATGCTTACACAAGGCTGAGCGTAGAGCCTTCCTCGAATGGCAGGACGATCATTCCAATGCCAGTAACCGGAAACTGAGGTGGTAAGCGAGCGCAAGTTGGGATTAGGATGGACCGCGATGGCAGGCCCCGGTTCTTATCAAGGGCAAGCATGAATCCGGGGTCTTTCTAACTTGACCACTGACGCTACAGATAGCTTGCCTGTCCTGGATCAATAGTGGAATTCTTTTAGATCTCAGCTGGTAGAACATGATGATCTACTGCCACCGAGGGACCCCTGCGACCTAGAGACGTATTAATTACAGGCGAAGATGTGGACGGAGTAGGGTCTGGAATTAGAACAGAATGAATGTGTACCAGTATGTCCGGGAGTGGTTAGAGCGATGTGCCAGTGAACCCACCCACACAAGAAATGAGATGGCCATTTGTAAGCAGCCGAATTAGGCAACAAGGTTATTTTGGGCGTCTTCGGTGGCCCAACTGAGACATGCCGAACAGCGGCTATGTCGTCTATCATTCTGAAAGGTGATCAGGATCTATTGCGTGAGATGCGATCAGTATGTCCACACTTTTTGCAGTCTGGTCAATTTGGTCGAGATCCCGACAACCCCATTTTCTGTAGAGTTGGATTGGAAATAGGTTTTCTTGTTCGGGATGGAATGCTGCTGGCGGGTCAATTCTCATTGGTCATGTCCGCCCGGAAAGACTAACTGCCCAGCACGGCAATGCTCGACACACATCATTTGAAAGTGGAGGGAACGGAGCAAATTATCAACCCTGCTATGCTGATTTGGACGACTTATCCCTTAGAGTGGGCATTATGTCTTAAAATTTAGCGCGCTTATTGATTTTGTATGTGTCTCCTGGAGTTACCAAAAGCCGGTTGTGCCGGACACGCTGGAGTAGCTAGTGTTGGTCATGTTATAGTTACCACCCAGTCTCTCTGAGTCATTCCCAAACCTTTGTGCCAGAACACGAATGCCCCGCAGTTGCAAGGATCTGTACCTCCTTAAATCTTGAGTGGATAGCTCTGGCTAGTGTTGGGAAAGAAGGAAAGGGAAGGTGGCAAAGCCAATTTTTGGAAATTCTGTATCTATCTAGCCTTCATATATCCGGGCGGTGATCGTTTTCGGCTAAATATAAATTTACGTACAATATGCGGGCGGGCGCCGTTTTCAGCTAGGTTCATTAGGCAACCCATACCATCCTTTTCAAGGAACAGAACGGCCCTCGATCCGAATTACCGCTTCCTTGGACCATATCCAGAATACCATCTTCTCCAGACAAGGGAATAATACACCATCACCCAGTTTTCCGGTTACAGTATTCCAGCTTTCCCAGCTTTTTCCAAGTGAACCCGCCGCCACTTCCATGTCCCAATCAAGCCTTCGGCTATACGGTCCTTGTTTCCGGGTAGAGGAGGGAAATCGAAGTCCAGGCTAATCGGAATGAAGTTGCTGTTGAAGGGAAAAAGGGCTTGGAACTGAGGAACATCGGTTGCAGAATGAGATCAATAGATGGTTGACCCCCCTGGTACATATTAAATTTGCAGGAACTAGTATACCCTAAGCCCATCACATGCGATACCTCCGGGTCCGTGTATTAGTCCAGGCACATGCCCTGCAAAGAGTGCCATCTGTGTTGAGGCTTGTAGAAGCCGTAGAGGCGGTTGGATTCGCACAAGATACTGCGCGAAACGGGTGGAATCAACTTGATTTACGTTAGCTAGGGAAGATATCTCAAACCGCCTGATAGCCTTATAGCTGATATTATTGTAGCCCATCTATAAAATTTTCATATGCTTGAATGACAGGCCACACAAATAATCACCAAGTGCGCCCGGGAGTACAACCCGTGACAACTACCCGCCAAGTACGTTCAGTTCCGGGTGTGGGGCCGTAAACCGTACCCGGTGAAAGGTCATGCCCCAATAAAAGAAAGGGTGTCATGGATTCAGATCAAAAGGGGAGCCAGGCGCTGAAGGGATGATGACTAATAGTGCCAAAAGGGAAGGTGGAGACATATAGCTGCTGGAATAGCTCTGGCTGAGCTTGACTGAGCTCCTCAAACAATTGGGGGCTGCCATATGCCGAAGATATTGCTACGGTGTCATAGATTCTGATATGGCACACAAACGAAGATTAGACATGATAAGATGAACGTAATTCATAAGTACATGCTTAGGACTACCCATGTGCTTTTGATCAAAGTGAGTCAGTGTACTTGATTAATCAAGGTTATAATGTGATCGAGTATTGCAATCCTTCTGGGTATAAACGCGGCGTTGGCGCTGTGTGGTGGTTATTCAGCGACATATAAGCAGGTGAAGCTAACTCAGTACGGGTTATTGTCAGCCAATTGCTACTCAAGTAGCAGTGAAACATGGAAGTCAAGTGAATTAGTCAAGTGAATTATCCTTAAATTATTGCTACGAGAACAATGGAGGTATGATGGTTGAGCAGAACATGTAAGTTACCCCATGATGTGTCGATTACTGGCCTGGGTTTATATCAGATGGCGTAGGGGGCTTGCGTTTGAGACATGCCGTGGTCGCTTGGACGGCCGCAAAGGACAGCGAATGAGAGTTGCATGTGGTGGTAACGGATTTCAGCAGCTGGTCAACCTGGGTGAGTTAAGTGGTCTGAATTTACAAGCGTTTGCCTGCTAATGTGACAGACGACGTGGTAACTAATTCGGATGGCGTTCTTGGGTGCTTTGATAACGTGGGATATGTGCTGGCCTGATGTGCGGACAATTGGGCGAGTGCTAAGCGCGCATACATACTTGTCATTGAACAAGCGGATAGGCAAGATTAATATTTCCATCCATGCTCACCAAGATTTGCGAAAGGTTGCCACATACCTATCGCACATAACTACAAGACGGCTCTGATTGAATGCTGGTATTTGTCAGGCACCTATGGAAAAAGCGGGGCCGCCATCGAGATATTATAAGATCCAAAGAAGGGAGGAAACAAACAATAAAGAAGGAACGTCATTTCTATATGTACAGTATATGACAGAGGAATTGAGTACTCTGATAATGCTATTACAAGTCTCCTTTTCCTCCAAAGTAAGGTATCAATGAGTATGGCCCAGTATGATGGCTCGACAAATCTGCGTCTATAATATTTCTTCTATGCACAGGGTATGAGTGCAAGAAACCGTATGTACAATCCATTGTTTCCTTTATAAGATCCTGCACTGGAAATAAGTATAAGAACAATTTCATCTGGTACAGTATACTCGTGGCTCTCACATAACTATACAGGGAGAGCAAAATGTGATCTGCAGATGTTGTGGGTCCTTCAGTGCTACATCAGTAGACGGAGATAGGGACTCGTCTGAATGTCGATGTTGCCGCTTTTGAGAGCCATTGAACAGCCTGCTTAGTACAGAGCGCGACAGGATTATGAAGATGCAATAGATTGAGAATAGCCCAGTGTCAGCTATTTACAACACTTCTATGTACGCAACTATTCTTGGAAAAAAAATGCTAAAGTGGTTCAATCCATTTCCGAATGTTGTCAACAAACCGGCGGGCAACATCAACTTTCACTCCATGCTTGAGGAAAAATTGTTTTTATAAAATTCCCTTGAGATCGAAATTCTCTGTCAATGATAAATTGCAAGCTTTCTTGATATCTCCTTTATTGTTTCAGAGTTCACGATGAACTGCTGCCAATGGCTGCATCCTTCTACTGCTGTACATAGAGAAAGAGCTGCGCTCCAGCTACTTACCGCCGGGTTCAGACCAAATCTCGAGATATTCACTCTTTCATATCTCATATGTCTTGTCCACGCCTCGAGGATAAGAAACACCAAGTCTGAAGGCGAGGCGGAGTAATTTTGTGGAAACCGTGGCCGTCACAATGTGGTCTAACCAACAGCGTGTAGTTGATGGGAAGACGGATGTTCACCTTAACTAGTTATTAACTAGTTACTGCAACCTATTAGTAAGGCCTCGCCCGTGTGCGACCGAGAAAACCGCTTTTGCATCCTGCCGTCAATGACTGCAGTGGAGACCAGCCGTCTTGCATTGACCTCAAGGTGGGGGCAGCGAAAATGAGAGCGGAAACAAGAGTACTGTAAATAGGAGTCTCATCAGAATGGGAGTCTGTGCTCGTAGAATGAGGTAGCCTGTCAGATAACGTGATCAGGGAATGACGCGGTCAACAATGCCAAGCCCCAGCCCCCTTTCCCGTCCTTATGTATCGATCCTCTCCCAAGGCCGACCGCTCAACTAATTTCCTCACTTCCTTTCTTCCCCTGAGATATCTCACTTCACTTTCGTTCTGTGCGATATCAACTCCATCATCCTCATCACGTATAGGGACTCGACTATTCGCTCTTTGCCGTTCTGGCCGCTGGTCCTGCCGTTTCCTGTGTTCTTATAGGACTCCAGGTTTGGATCTTGGGTTGGGTACGTACGTGTGGCTAGGCCGCAAGAGCTCTTGATACCTTTGTTGTCGTTTGTCAATCAAGGAATCATTTTCTTCTTGCCGTTCTCGCCGCTTGGCGTGCCATTCCTGTGTTTTCATAGGACTCTCCAACTTCTTGAACTGGAGTGAGCATGTACTTGTGGCCAGGCCGCAGGAGCTTCTAGTCGGTCTCTTTTACTGTTGTCCTGTCAATTCTATCACTGATCTTCTTCACCTGAGTCAGGGCTGCTCATCGCTTTTTCAAAGCCCGGGTGGGAGGGCCTATATCTCAAGCAAATACACAAGGATCAAGACGCGAACTTCTTTATCAACCTGGGCATGATAGTTGGTGTGGCTCGTCGTTTCGTCGAAGAGAATCAAAGGTAGTCAGATGACTACCAGCTTGTAAGGTGAATCGTAAATAGAGGTTGTGGCATCCTCATGTTACGCATGTGTGTATTAGCAGTCACATTAAGCACAGTTCAACCTTCCTTTATGCAGCGTAACTGTTATGAGCACTGGTAACAGCACATATTATCAAGCCAATTAATGCTAACCACGACCCGCATTTGGTTGGGCATGAATGCATCAGTGACCACATTGTATCTGCGAGGCTGTCATCACCAATGCCAATCAAAGGCGGCCACATCTATCTCACTTGTAAAAACACAGGATAATCAGCAGGACTATCTTTAGATTTATCTTACCTTACCCCCCCACTTTAATGATTCTACTACGTGCCAAACAAGATAGTTTCCAGTGTTGACTTCTCGCAAAGAACAACCATCATGGACCGAGCGACTCACGTTATCGACCCAGACGGCGAAGTTATAATAGTTCTACAAAATCCAAATGCCCCTTTTGCAGAACTAGGTGAGGCTCTGACCAGCGACAACCTTGCGTATACCCTTTCCGGACCAAGCGATGAAATCCAGAACTCGGCGGAAGGGGTAGAAGCTTTGAGAAATGAGCCGATTAAAACGCTCAAAAAGAGGAAGAAGAAAAGTAAGAAAGTGTCTAATTCTGGGCGGCGTGCTGTTCACATTCCATCCGAACCTATTCACCCGTCATTTGAAGAGTCTGCTCCTGGATGGCCTGCGGCCGAAGCAACCGTCGCAGAGCCCGCTGAACAACCCGCTGAACAACCCGCTGAA
>NW_020798757.1:0-53253 GCF_003344945.1 Aspergillus welwitschiae | reverse complement strand
CCCGCTGAACAACCCGCTGAACAACCCGCTGAAGAACCTGCTGAAGAACCCGCTGAAGAACCTGCCGAAATTGGGGTCACTGAACAGTTGGAGGAAAACTGCTTCCGCATCCAAGTCTCCGCGAAACATTTGATCCTCGCCTCGTCAGTCTTCAAGAAAATACTAACTGGTGGATGGAAAGAAAGCATTACCTATCTACAAAAAGGCTCGGTTGAAATCACTGCGGATGGCTGGGATGTCGACGCGCTCTTAATTATACTTCGCATTATACATTGTCAGTCACATCAAATACCGCGTAAACTGACGCTTGAGATGCTCGCGAAAGTTGCTGTTTTGGCCGACTACTACGACTGCAGGGAGGCTATAGTCCTTTTCGCACATACATGGATAAACGCTCTGGACGATATTATTCACACAACATATTCTAGGGACTTGATTCTCTGGTTATGGGTTGCCTGGTATTTCCACCTCCCCGCCAACTTCAAAGAAGCGACCTCAAGTGCCATGTCTCTAAGTAACGGCTGGATTGGTAATCTCGGACTCCCAATTCCCGAGGAAATCATTAGTATGGGCGCTTAAGTCCTCAGATACGCTTGACTACTAATTGAAAGCAGGATCGATGAATGATAAAAGACAGCGCGCGATCGCTGGCCTAATTTTACGACTTGAGAAAACGCGCGATGAACTCCAAAATGGCAGTAAAGGGTGTGGCTTCGAATGCAGCTCAATCATGTATGGGGCACTGATAAAAGAAATGCATTTCAACGCTCTGCTCTCGCTGAGGCCTGTAGCTCCTTTCTCTGATTTGAGCTACAGATCCCTCGTACAGAAAGTGTTATCGTTCAGATCGCCGGTATGGTACGGTCCAGCGTCGTATTATTCCAGTTACCGACACAATTGTGTTCATTCCACATTCAAATTGCTTTTTGGCATGTTGGAAGATCCCATTGAAGGCCATGACGTGAGTGATTCTATCAATGTGTAGTTAAGGAACTGCCGACCTTTAGCTTGTCGTTCATACTTTGTCGCCTACCGAAACAAGGGTCTTCTTATCCAGCCAGTCGCTGGTTGATGTAGTAGAGATATTTGCAAATCCGATAATGGAGACGAAAGCGACTTATACTAATGCTACTTGGTATTATTACGGAGCCCTTGTTTTTGGTCTTCTCGCTAGACAATGAAAGTTAGTTTCCTTCAGATGACAAGAGCCAGAGCTGGACAAACCAAAGATTCCCCAAACTCAGCAACATACGTATCTTCAGTTTCACTCCACCGCTGTCCATCTGGCCCTGCAGTCGTATAGGTCATCGCGACATCGGAATCGACCTATACCATTCGCTCTTCGTCGCCAGGAACAATGAGTATGTTTTTGGGGTATATATCTCGGTGGTGAACGTGAGCAGCGCGTATCTGCTTCATGCCCTCTATTGCTTGGTGATAACAGGCCTCAGAATAGTTCTCGCAATTCAAACTTTCGGCATTTAAAAGCTATTCAAGTAGTATTGCTCTAGGGTGATATTCTCGTGCGCGAAATGTTGAGAAGCTGGGTAGAACGCGGTAGGGTCGACTCGATCAACGTGGCCGTAGAAGTATGGGACAAATCCCCGCTCGCAGACACTATGTTCCCGAAATTTCATATAGGCGTTTAGTCCGCAGCGGAGCCGATTAAGGTCTCGACCATTCTCGGCAAATTTTGGATCCGTTGTCGTGGAACTAAGTCGTCAGTAACGAACAAAACCCTAGTAGCTGAGGCTACTTACAAGTTTCAGAGCGTGTTTCCGCCCTTCAATTTCTATTTCAAACTCCGAAGGCGCATCAGAACGATCTATTTCTCTAACAATCCGTAGATTGGCAGGGACAACGTCCAGCGAGCCGTGATCGCTGGGGCGCATCATCGTTTGAAGAAGAGTTCATTGAGGTGCGGTCGGCTTCAGCGAGCTGCCTGGCTCTCTGATGACGAATAAATTAACGTGAGGGTCCAGAACGAGCGGAATAGCGGAAGAACTATCTGGCCGCTATCTACCCCGCATCTTCTGGCCAGGATCTCAACCACGGATCCTTGAAAACGAAAGCAATGACATTGAAGGCTAGAGGAAAGCACACCTTGACATGGTACTCCAAACTCGCTCCATTACCTTTCCTCTAATCCAATTAGAGCTATTCCAGAGCCAAATATCTCCACATCCACCTTTTGGTGCTATGATTTATCATCCATTCAGGGCCTGGCTCCCCCTTTAATCTGTAATCATGCAACCCTTTCATTTACTGGGGCATGACCTTTGACCGGGTATGGTTTACGGCCCCACACTCGGGCCACTTGAAAGAGGATTCATACATGTCTCGCTTACATTAGACTGAACGTACTCGCGGGTAGGTGTCACGGGTTGTACTCCCGGGCGCACTTGATGATTATTCGGTGCCCTATTGTTCAAGCATATGAGATCATAGTAGACGGGCCGCAAAATTTTCAGCTATGGGGCTATCAGACGGCTCGAGATATCTTCCCTAGCTCACATACACTAAGTGGCTTCCGCCCGATTTGCGCAGTATCTTGTGCGAATCCAACCGCCTCTACGGCTTCTACAAGCTCCAAAATAGATGGCACTTTTTACAGAGCATGTTGCCTGGACTACCCCCACCCCTATGAAGTACTTTTCATTAAACTGGCGATTGGTAAGACCCGGCTTCTGTGAAGATAGTGGCGTAACATCGTTGCACTTTATCCCCTGGTTGCATAATGCCATTATTGGGCGGAATCCATGACTTATTGTCGGTTCGAACATTCGAGTTTAACTGCCTGTGCGCCGTGTGGAGGTGTGAATGACAAAATTGATTGGACTCCTCTAGAGACTCAGAAACAACTTTATCAGGCCTTCCGATTGGCCTTCCTCTCTAGCTACGATCCTTGACCATGCGGAATTATTTAAAGATACCCGAACGGATGGTATTATGGTGTAGTGAGTGCTCCATTAGGGTTTTATTACAATTCTTGTATTCTTACTGTATTATATAAGAATTCAATATATCTCATATAAAAAAATTACAAAACATCTAAGAAAGATATATAGTATTTTTTCTTCTTTATATAATCTGTGTATGAAGTTAGAACTTCTCAAACACTGTATTGGCTGAGATATCCTAGAATGAAAAAGGTATCTTTTATATGGGATAGCAGGGTGGCCTGACTGAGGGGCCCGCTCGACTGTTGGTCACGTTAGCTTAGATCCTGTTTGCTTCGTTGATCATCGCTGTATCTTTACTACTTCAGGTATCCAATACGACAGGAAGATGCGTGACTTGTGATATCTTGTGCATTAGTAGGTCTCGATGCCATCCTTGGTGGAGAAGAGGCCCCTCACATATGAGATTGTATTACCATATAATCGTCACAGCCTACGTACTCCGAGGTCTTTTCACTCCATATTCCCAGCAACGCTGTATTAATGCTAAGTACGCCACGAATCAAACCTTCGATAAGATGGTGGAACAGGACGAATGGGGATGGGAAGAGGTACACCGTAGATGTAAGCATACATGTATTATTACCTTCCAGCGCGGAAAACCGACCAAATTTGCATGAACCAGTGTACACTAATTCCATCACATGCGATACCTCCGGATCGGTGTAGTAGGTAACGATATTATACAAAGAGCGCAAAGCATCGTTGGTAATCTTATGCTCTTTCATTCGCGGACAATAAAAAGTTGTCAAAGCCAAGAATTAAACTGTAACAGTACAATAATAGCGCCCACATAAAGCTAGCCACCATTACTGATAAACTGCAAACGTAATCAGAAACCATGCAAGACTACCTGCTGTTTAGCATAGTATCTGCTACTCTCCCCAATGAAGCTTACCCTTTCTGCTCAACTGGCCACTTATTTTGATCGAGAGAAACCTGCTCCACGTCCCGTTTTTTCCACCAATTGATCCCGCAAACTCTCCATCTCAGCCCGCATGGATGCATTTGTGTCGTCACATAGTTGGCTTCTTTCGAAATCAATCAAATAAGCCGTATCTGATCGAACAATAAAATTGTATCTGTTGACATCGCCATGAAGGATCCCGACATCATGTAGACGTCCCAGTACGGACTGACATAGCGATAGATCCCCAATGTTCGCTTCACGCCCTTCGAGCTTCTCAAGTATGAAACCGATTACGCGACCATGCTCGTGGACGTGGCCGAGAAACCAGGGAGCAAGACCAGTATTCTGCAGAATTTTGTATGTAGAAGTTTCCTGGGCTAAACGAGGTATTTCCCACTCGAAACGTGCAACTTTCGCAATGACAGTTTTAGGCGATCCACCGCTCCCGTAAGTTGCTTCGTATGTGGTAGCCGTAAGCTGCCTTAGCCTTCTTAGCTCAAGACAGTCAACACGCGAAGGATGCCAGACGTCTACTATGCCGATAAGAGTTCGTATCTGTCGATCAATGAGGATCTGACCGCTAGAGGGATCCCGACTAATGTACGCAACGTTCCAGGTGTCACCCCCAGGAAGATCAGGCAATGAACTGAGAGGCGTAGAAAGTGCTGAACGTTCGAATGTACCGGTGGGAATTATCAAATATCTAACCATGTTTTGCACCAATATGCGGTACTCACTTTCATCCTTACTTGATACCTCCATTGAAAGTACCATGGGAGAGTGGTGATTCGAACTCATCTGAGTAAGTATTGATAGCTACTTGCGTCCGCGAGGAAGCAAGCGCAAGACAAGGACTGCTTTTCAAATGAAGTACTGTGAAGAACACAAATTATGCGTGCTGGCAAGGATTGACCAGCACTTCAGGGATACTTATATGTTGTGACGGTAACTACTCCAACAGTGAGAAGACGCGTAATCGTCCGGTGAACACTAGTGGACTGTGACGCATACATGCATATTATACCAAACGAGCAATCTACTCACGGCTGAATGAAGGGTGGCAGGGGCGTCGCTTACTTTGGCGGTGTGTTATACGAACACTGTGCTAAAGCGTATGCATAAATAGATGCCTGGAGACTCGTGCCTAAGAGTTACAGAAACATCCACTCTGAGCTTTTTCTATTGTTGCTTCCCAGGTCAACTAGAGCCGATCATATCTCCGTTACTTGCACCTGGAGTCTTGCGATATTTGTTTGCCTCTCGCATAAATTTCGTATCACGGTAAGTCCGCATACACGGATAAATTTAACTTGAATGCTGACGTTCTATAGGTCAACGCAATGTGCACTTCCTACTACATACAATATACCTGCGGGTGCAGGAAAGAGATGGAGTTCGTCCAATGCGACGGTCGTCAAGGGTCCAACGTGAAGTGCAAACCCATTAAGAAGGAGTTTGGCAAAAATTCAACAAATTACTGCAAAGGCCACCTCGTCAATCCGGACGCCCCGAAGAAGTATTTTTCAGACGAGGACTTGCAGGAGTGAAGAGCTGTTATGGCACACAACTGTCTACCGAGAAACAATATCTGCAGAACTCGCGCCATCTCCATGGAAGGGCACTACCTAAGGTAGAGCGGTTGCTGGACAATTTGGGTTTGCGAAGGCTTGTCTGACGCTATAGCTGATATTATATCCGCGTGAAACGTAGCATTTGCTTGTCTCACAGACTCTTCTTTATCCACGCATCTATTCGGCATAAAACAGCACTAGATAGATTTCACCTGACCTGCTGGATCAGAAGGCTAATCAAGACGAATCAATCACCCTGTTGAGGTGCCATATACATTATGCATATTTCTTACTATTGAAAGACATGATCACATCCCTTCTCTTAAAGTAGCCTCTACGTCTAACGAACTCAGAGAAACTAGCGTTATCAGAACCCCTTCCGCGCGACTTCCAGATGTTCTGAGCCTCTTGGCAGGCTTTGAAGTGATCCAAAAACTCGTCATGCGAGTATACTTTGTCTCTCATCGCACAGGCTCCGGATTCGACCCTTGAAGACCTCAGAGCTTTCTCCAAAGCGACCTGGCAGCCACTACAGGAGATACCTCTCTGAACGACGCCACTTTTATAATCGAAATAAGGTAAGGATGTGGTTACCATATAAGGAAGTAGTACTGTTTTCTTTGAGCGTTTAACTCGCGTCTCATCGACCTCGTCGTTCAGGTAGATTGCGCTGATCGATTCGCTTAGTACGATTTCAGTTCTTCTTTTTCGTACCGTCTCATCCATTGAGTATGTTCCAGGTAAAGTCCTCACTGTAGGCATCAGACTGCAAACGCCTCCCAAACGCTGCTTGATGCGATGCTTAACATCGGAGAGAACCAAGACGCAAGGAAGACCATCTGCCCGAATGCAGGAGAAACAGCACCTTCTAAATGACGGAAGAAAGATAAAACCGCCAAAGGCACCACAGAAGTGACATTTCATGGTACATAGGACATCGAACAAGTCTGAGAGTCGAAACCATGTCGCGATATTGGTCCTTAAAGTGATACACAGCGCCTCAAGAGCATGGTTGACAATCACTTTGTAAAAACGAATGGCACTGACGGCCTGTCGAGCACGGCGATTGACTTGGCGAAATCGAAACAAAGACCATATGTCAAGGAGGAGGCATATCTGGTGAATAGTCTCAAGCGGCAAGATTTCAAGTTTTCCCAAAGATGAATAAGTAGTATGGATATCTTCAGTCAGCGAGGTGCGTACCAGCCTATGATCCTCAGGATTTGTCCTGATGACCGCTAGGTCAAAGTCACGACGATGATAAGATGTGGTACGGATTATATTCGATACCAACACATCATCAGCTTCAAATGAACGCGTTGTTGCCTCGCCTAAATCCATTCCAGAACGCTGGTTGGCATGTAGTATATATTCGCAATTGCCCAGTATAGGACGGCGTAGCAAAATATTGAGTCTTGAGACTTTCTGTAGGCGAATAAACTTGATTTGATGAGCAATTGTCGAGTTCAGGCAAGACTATCCAGGGGCTGGCCATGAACAGCAAGTAATCTGGTACTGAAGTAGTGGCTTCAAGGCACGTGACCTAAGGAACAATGATATTCCGGGTCCGACAAACGAGAATTAACCTCGAATCGAAACAACTCCCCTCAGCTCAGAACGAATTCTTGGAATTTCTCGTTAAAGAGAAGCTTAATTGATCTAAAACCTGGTTCAATCTATTAACCGTGCTTCTGGCTATCGCCCAATACCCAGAAGTTATGGTTGGTGGGACTACTTGGCCAGTGTTGGGGATCCAGCCCCTGAACCACCTCGAGCATGCCACGCAAATCATAGCCGAGGCCACAGCACTGCTGGAGCTTGACAACACCAAAACGCGCCAAATTACCAGCCCAATCCCTGGAAGCCTTTCTGAATAGCGTGATCACACTAGCTAAGAAAACCCGAGGGCAACCTTCGGCACAGGAGACCTTGGGGAAACTAAACAGCTTGCAGCCGATCGCAGAGGACATCACCCTCATTAAGAATGCTGTCAACAATGTACTCGCGTCGCCCGCTCCCATGCCACCCAATGCAGCCACCCGAATCGCTTCCTGGGCGGATGTAGTCCGCTCGGGCACGCCCTCGTACCCGTCCACGCCGAATAGCAGAGCCTCCACAACCGCAAGCGCCAATGATAGGGAAACCGTAGTGAAACTCGATGCAAATTCCGCGGCCGTTCTCCGCAAGATATCGCCGGAGGACCTCCGCAAACGAGTGAACGATGCCTTGGGATCACGGATAAACCTGCTTGGGAAAGCCCCACGCGTCATAGCAGCAAAGCAGCTGAAAAGCGGCGATGTAGTACTCCATACCGCAACCACGGCAGAGGCAGACACACTGAAGAGCACCGAAGAGGAATGGGTCAAGGTCCTTGGGACAACTGCACGAGTGATCAAGCCCACGTACGGAGTACTCGTACACGGAGTCCGTACCAGCAAAGAATCAATTGATACTGACAATCAACAGAGAGCCATCGAGAAGATTGAGTCCGAGAACGCAGTACTCCACGAAGGAGCGAAGGTAACTCATGTAGGATGGCTGATCAAGGAAGGGAGAAGGAAACCAACTTCCTCCCTTATTGTGGAATTCACCACTAAATATCATGCGAACCGAGTCATCCGGGAAGGGCTGGTGTTGAACGCAATCCACCACGACTGTGTCCTCTATGACCGGTCGTGTAGACTCAAGCAGTGCTATCGCTGCCATGAATACGGCCACATCGGACCTCAGTGCGACGCCAAAGAACGATGCGGATATTGCGCGGGAAAGCATAATACCAAGGAATGCATGGTGAAGGAAGCGGAACCCAAGCCGGCACCGTGCTGTGTGCTATGTAAGGGCCAGCACACGGCATGGAGCAACGCCTGTCCAAGGAGACGAAAGGAGCTGGCAAGAATCGAGCAGGCTCGACAGACTCGGCCGGTCTTCTACTACGAAACAGACGATTCTGGGAGGGCTGCTGTAGGAGTCCCTTCAGGACAGAGAGCCTCGACGCGGCCGTCGAGTCCGACTGGAACACAGCCCGACAGCAACGCCTCGGGGAATCCACAACGGAGCGTGATTTCCAACCAACCGCTCTCATACGACCTGAGGAAAAGTGTACAGCCATCCACTCGGGCAGTAGGAGAGGAATGGCAGACGGCACATAAGAGACGGCGCACCCTTACACGCCGAGCCCTTGCTGAAAGCTCTGCGAACACTAGGAGAGAGAGGGTAACGCAGTCAGACAAAGCGGCTCCAGGGGAAAACATACAGCCCATCTCGAATTTCTTTCAAGCCACGCCGCCAAACCAACAATGAGCAGACAATCCACACTATCAATACTCCAGTATAACGTCAGGAAGTCACGAGATCAGGTGATGGCGGCCCTGTTGAGAGACAGGAAGACCATCAACTACGATGTGTTAGCGATACAAGAACCCTGGAGAAACCCCTTCATGAACACTACCCACCACCCCATTCCACAACATTTCGAATTGGCGTACTACGACCATAAGGAAACGCGCGTCTGCTTCTTTGTGAACAAGAGGATCGAAGCCAGACGCTGGTCAGTCACACACCATACTCCCGACTTGAGCACACTACAGTTACGCTGGGGCGAAGAAGAGAACGAAGAGATCGTCATCCACAACGTGTACAAACCTGTCCCTTCTCTGGAACCAGAAAACAGTACCCTCCCGGTGCTCCGGACGGTGATGGAGCGATGGCGGCATGCAGAGCAGATCGTCGTGGGAGACTTCAACTTGCATCATCCATACTGGGGTGGCTTGATGGCGCAAAGAGCAGATCCTGAGGCAGAGGAAACACTGCGACTGATTGAGGACTACGACTTAGGCCTCCTCTACGAAACAGGAACCGTCACCTTCCGAGCCCGAGACTCAGAATCGACAATCGATCTCACGCTAGCCACGCCTAGACTTCAGGACAGTCTCATCCGGTGCCTCCCACAACACGACCTGGATCATGATTCGGACCACATCCCTCTAGAGACAGTATTGGCAAAGCCAACCCGCGGGCGTACATTCCCGGAGAAGTGGAACTGGGAGCTTACCGACCAAGAACGGCTCCACCGCGTCCTGATACAGAATCTGCCCGAATTGACGACGTTGATCACAGAGCATGACATCGATAACGCTACTCAGGCTATAGTCAGTGCCATCCTAATAGCAGTCAATGAGTCCACTCCCAAAACGCGAGCAAGTCCGCGCTCGATACCAGGGTGGACAAAAGAATGCAAAGAGGCGCAGCAGCTCGCCCGACGCCTGAGACGGAGGTACCAACGCGAACGAACGCCTGAGGCCTGGGAGGCATACCGCCGCGCAAGGAACCACAAAGCCAGACTCATCAGGAAAACCCTGAGAGATTACCACCGGAAGAGGGTCAAAGAGGCGACGGGTTCTCTAGACAGCCTGTGGAAGATAACAAGATGGGCCCGTAGCAGAGAGCCACGAACCACACTGATACCACCACTCCAACGTCCGGATGGAGGATTGGAGACAGACGCAACTAATAAGCTGGAGATGTTCAAACAAGCCTTCTTCCCGCCACCCCCTGATGTTGACCTGACTGACATCGAAGGCTACGAATACCCACACCCAATACAACTACCACCGATCACTTTGAGGGAGGTGACGGAAGCGATCCGACGTATGCCGGGTAAAAAGGCGCCGGGAAAGGACACTATCCCAAGCCACCTGCTACACCGCATTTCATTATATATCGCGAAGCCCCTCCAGGACCTCTACAATGCGTGCCTCCGGCTGCACTACTGTCCCCAACACTTTCGAGAATCTGTCACCGTGACGCTCAGGAAACCCGGGAAGAGCGACTACGGGCAACTGAAGGCATACCGACCGGTAGCGCTCCTGAACACGCTAGGCAAGGTAATGGAGTCAATTCTGGCGAAACGTTTGGGTTATGTGGTCGAGAAGCACAATCTGTTACCCGAACAGCACATGGGAGGACGGAGAGGCGTGTCGACGGAGCAGGCCGTCCACGTTCTCCTAGAGAGAATACACACGACCTGGAAATTGACGCCATCCCATGTCGCCAGTGTCCTGTTCCTCGACGTTTCAGGAGCGTTCGATCATGTATCACACATGCGGCTGCTTCATAACCTACGGAAACGGAGAATCGATCGGGACACCGTGGCATGGATCGCAAGCTTCCTCGGCAACAGGACAACCACTATACGGATGGGGGATATAGAGTCCGAACCGTACACAGTGGCCGTCGGAATCCCACAAGGCTCACCACTCTCACCCATACTCTATCTCTTTTACAACGCGGACCTCTTGGAGGCCGCGGCTGACAGCGATATACGCACATCGGGATGGATCGACGATATCTACTTCTTCACAAGGAGCACTTCAACGGAACAGAACTGTAAAAATCTAGAACGGGCACACCGGAGAGCCGAAGAATGGGCAAGAACCCATGGGTCGAGATTCTCTCCTGCGAAATACCAGCTCATGCACTTCACCCTTGCTAGGACAAAATTCAACGTGACGCAAACCATGACAGTCGCTGGAGCAGAGATTAAGCCCGCCAAGACAGCCACGTACCTGGGTATCACGCTTGACCCTGCGCTCCGATGGGAGGACCAGGTCAAGCAGGTCGAAAGGAAAGCAACGCCCTTTCTCAAACCCCTCAACACGCTAGCCGGAAGCACTTGGGGTGCAGGCCTAATACAGCTACGCCGAATCTACCAATCGGTAATCATTCCAGCACTCCTCTACGGATGCTCAGCATGGCACGCGCTCAAGCCTGACGGCGAGCATCAACAGACACGCCTACGGAGTCTTAATAAAATCCACACCCGAGCAATGTTGGCCATTGCTGGCGCGTATAGAACAACAGCAACGGCAGCACTAAACATAGAAACATATCAACTGCCAATACAATGGCTGTTGGAAAAACAGATGCTGGAGACACTGCTACGGATTGCAACAGCAGAGCCAGAGATCATATACGGAACGTACGCGGTGGTGAGGCAATATGACGGGGACGTATTCGGCCGGACTGGCGCTGCTGGGAGTGGAGCCCACTACAGAGAATCGACGAGCTCGCCATCCGGAGACTGGGGCAGGTGAACTTTGGGAACCTGGAATGTATCCAGCCATATATCACGGCACCATACTGGACACCACCAGACGTGACCATCGATGAGAGCGCGGAACAAGCAATAGCAGAGCACGATATCATCGCTGCTCACAGCCAGACGGCGGTAGCGGTGTATACAGACGGGAGCGGGATCAACGGCAAAGTAGGAGCCGCCGCGGCATGCCCGCAGTACCTGGACGCGCGGGCGACCTACATGGGCGAACAATCAGAAACCACAGTGTATGCGGCGGAACTGCAAGGGATCTTCCTCATCATCATTAGGCATCGGATTTGTCGGGCGGTGGTATTCACCGACAACCAGGCAGCCCTGCGGGCCATACAGAACCCGGGGCGGCGGTCTGGACAGTATCTCGTAGAGGTGGTCATAGCGGCTCTAGATAAAGCACGGGAAGATGGACTCACCATATCCTTTCGATGGATACCGTCACATTGCGGCGTCGAAGGCAACGAGCTAGCCGACAAAGCAGCAAAGGAAGCCACAGGTTGGCGACAGGTTCGTGGACACCGTGGCAGGGTGAAGGAAGTGATGACCACAGCGACAGCGCCAAGGCCGGTCCAACAGAGACTCCTTCGTTCGGCAGTAGAGACCAGAATCCGGCAGGCAGCAAATAGCCAGTGGGAGCAAGACTGGCAAACAAGCCCGCATGGTCGGGCAGTGTATGAGCTGACGCCAGGCCCAACGAAGCAGGTCCTGAGGATACACCGGGGCCTTCCTCGACCCCTTAGTACAGTGACCGTACAGATGCGCACTGGAAAGATAGGGCTCCGATACTATCTTTATCAACGAGGGGTACCGGATATCCAAGACGGTGACTGCCATTGCGGAAGGGCCACCCAGACCGTGCGGCACGTTCTTCTCGCTTGCCCACTTTTCAGAGACCTGCGCCAACAGTATCTGACGAAGCCAGGTGGAGGATTCGAAGGAGGAGGAGATGTGAAGACGATATTAAAGTCGCCCAAGCTTGCGGTACGGGCGGCCAAATTCATGCTGCAAACAGGGCTCCTTGGGCAATTTGGAGCTGTACGGCAGGACAAAATAGATGAGGCAGAGCACTGAGGTCAATGGGTACATAGAAGCCAAAGAGGACTTGGGGAACCCCTGGGCAGACGTCCGAGTGGAGCCAAGCCCTCAGTCAAGCGAATCATTAGAGGTGTAGATAGTTATTACTAATCGCTCTCACCGCCCTTAAGCGGTGGGTCGATTCCCGCATAGCCATCGACTATGATAGGCTGGGACGGCGAATGAAACGAAACTGCAACTGAACGTATCACTGGGGTCAGCCACTCGCTACTGGCTGGCGGGCTCCAAAAGACGTAATAGCGCACGTGACACGAATGCAAGGCGGGGTTCGAATTGTCTATGGTGGAAGTCACGTGGACGCTATGTACAAATCAAGGGGCAAGAGATATGATCCGCAACAACTTCCCCTGATAAACACCATTCACCACGTTTGACACGCTTATACCGTCCGACCCAGATGCCGTCCGCTTTTTTCCAGGAACATGAGCCCTTTTTCGAGTTTAAGTCATATACTGAAAATGAGGACTTCCTTGTTGAGGGGAAGCCAGAGCCCAGCAGCCGTTCCCAAACCTTGATCGTTCGTCTTGCAAACCTCAGCTGGTGGGTCAAGGTGACTCTCAGAGGCGAAACCCTCCGTGTAACGGAGAGGCAGGCCACCGAGCAGGTCGGAAAGCAAAAGACCTTAAAACGACAGAGGCGCAAAGAGTACCAGGACTTCATCAGCCTTATCGATTTCAGATCTCTTCCACTTCTCGATGACACAGTCAGTGAGGTGATATTAGAAGAATCAAGCGATCGATCTGATGCCACAGTGAAAATACGTGGAACGGCGGAACTCGCCGTTAGTCCATTTGCAAACCTCTCCAGGAAACTGAAATACACTGTCCGGGAAGATCCGTCGAGAGTCATTTATCCTCTACGTGATGAATTTCCTTCTCTTAGGACGTTCGAAGTCACCGAGTTACTTGAGCAAACGGAGATCACAGACGGTGTTTTCCGCGTTATCGGAGCGCATGACAAGACGCCATACATTCTTAAGGTTGTCAATCGGCCCTTTTACCAGCCGCATGACACAGAAGTCATTCGCACCGAGCTCAGAAATTTAATATATTTCCAAGGAAAACCGAACATTGTCCAACCAGCTGGTATTGCGGTGTTCCCCAATCCTTATGCGACGTCAGATGTGACAGAACAGCCTTTGGTTATATTTGGCATTCTCCAGGTATTCTACTCTGGTGGTTCTTTACAAAACCTATTCGATGAGGGTCACCTGCATGAACATCCATGGGGACGTTGGACTACGCAAATTGCTGCTGCAGTTAACTGCTTGCATGAGGCAGGGAAAACTCACATGGATATCAAGCCATCAAATGTCGTTATTGACGAAAACGGAAACGCGGTGCTGATTGATATCAGCGGCGTTGGCGGAATCACTCATGAATGGCGCGCCCCTGAGATCCGAGACGAGATATCACCCGGTAATCTCTCATTTGAGGTGCGGCGGCTGAACGACACATGGGCATACGGGAAGCTTTTGTCGGAAATCGTATCGCATGGAGGAAGCAGTCCGTTTTCAGAAGCATTGGATCAGGTTGTTGCTTGCCTTACAAGGGAAGATACAGTGGCCCGCATGACTCTTTCCGAAGCCATTTCACGCCTAAGGACTTCTGGTATTGATAGAACATGCAGTATATACAAGAAGCACAAATACAGTCATGGCAATGGCAGAATATAATCTTCCGCTGTTGCCATAACCGATGCCCATGATCGGCTCAATAGTCATCCCAATCAATATCGTCTTCATCGAATCCACCATCCGTTCTGAGGCCTATGTTCGTAAGCGGGAAGCCAGCAATCGAGATGAACGGTTGTATCACATACCGGGACCCTCCCTCTTAAGGTTTGGTTTCTGGTCGCATCCACTTATGCCACAGTACGGAGTGCCGCTTGTGGAAGCGTCTTCGGTAGTCCCACTGGCGCATACTTTCTTTTTGGATTTCGCATCTTTGCATGGTTTTTTGAGTGATTTGTGGTAGTGACCACAATTATGCACCCTAACTCTGAAGCTGCACATTGCAATAGGCAATAGTAGATGGGTTCCGACAGTACTCCAGGTCAAACACAATTGCTATCATGATCAGGTCTAGGCGGAAGGACCACCAGCTAAGTACAACCTTCCCCGCCCCTTTCCCCTCACTCCAGTGGTGAATATGCAGGCTTATCACACCCCATGACCCTCGCTGCAGCACAGAGACGCGGGGTGACGACCTGGACCAACTACTTGCGTACCCCACTCATTGCATTGTC
Source organism: Aspergillus welwitschiae (assembly GCF_003344945.1). Classification (NCBI taxonomy): domain Eukaryota; kingdom Fungi; phylum Ascomycota; class Eurotiomycetes; order Eurotiales; family Aspergillaceae; genus Aspergillus; species Aspergillus welwitschiae. The sequence continues at coordinate 38,361 of NW_020798757.1, read as the reverse complement.
TGATGTACCGCTCGTTTTCAGCATACTAAGAAAGGAGTAGGTAGACAGATGATTACAGGAACACCACGATGAATTGATGAGTAGGCAGAACAGTATTGGTTGACCTCGCAAAATGAGATACTTATAGGTCTCCAACTTACGTGCATTCCCAGAATTTCCTCGATGGTCACACCGGAATGTCGGAAGTGGGCCTCTGCACTGGCCTCTCTCGCAGACATCCATGGGGGTGGGATTGGAGGATGTTGCTTTTTTGAGAATGGGATTCGACGGTACTGGGTAGAGCGATGAAGGGTCAAAGCGCTGAAGCGGCTGAAGTCCTAGATTAGTGACAGTTCAGCGCTGAACTCTATCCACGCCAAGCACATTACGCCCCCATAGCTGAAAGATACGCCATGCAAAATAACGTTTTAGTTTGCCGTCCAGCCACGTAGTCTACCTCCCGTGACCTAGGTCAGGTAATATAAGGATTAAATTTCCCTCTCCGCTACGGAACAGTGTTTTCTTGCATGGTGACACCAAGTGCATGAGGACCATGGCCCTATCACCTCGCAGGCAAAACGTAGTCAGTCTGATACTCGCCCAAGGATCTCCTTCCCCTGTTGCGGTGACGCGGCAGACAATAATTGAGCAGGCAAGCGAGATATTCGGGAAGCAGCTTCTACAAGCATGGAATCGTCAGAGAACCCCCCCGAGGTTGAAGAAAAAATTTCTGGAAACTCGTGCTTTAGGTTCAAGTTCGACTTCAAGAATCTTCCTGGACCATGGAGGATTCCAAGCTTGGCTTGCCTATTTTCTTGCAACAGAAGGCAAGGCTCATTTTAAGGGCCGTCACGACAGACTGTCTGTGCTCACCGCATTCACGAGGCTGACGTCAGATGAGCAAGCGAACGTCGCCAGGAGGTTAGCGGATGTACGGACACACCATACCGTTAGCAGCGCCATTGAGAAGATCTCGCAGATATTCGCAAAACAAGGGAGGTTTTTGAATTAAAAGATCTTTGCTCTTCACTAACGGTGTGAACAGGAATCCCGCTTCTCCCAGTTTCCCAGGTCCACGCAGTACCCAGCTCAACCGGGATAACTTCGCCAAAAGACGGACTGGCCGATTCCCTCCCAATTGCCGACAATGGTTCCTTGCAACATATCATTCTCGAAGAGGCTTCAGTCGAAGGTCTTGCGGATGTTTTTGGCCCTTACCTATGTGGCGCAATAAGAAGGGACACAGTTGATAACGGAGCATCACTCAAAGCTGCCGTTACTATGGACTTCCCTTTTGATGGATTGGTAGATTGCCTCATGAGCTTGGCTATCCACCAGAATAAAGTCGAATACCTGGCGTTCGCCCTGTTCAACGTACATGTGGAATCAGAGGGCCGGGTTCGTTACGTGATGTTGAACGAAGGGGCCAAGTTGATACCCAACCCAGAAATGACGTTGAAAGGGGCACGAGATGACGCGATTCTTCGTATACTCGGCGTGGAGATTTACGAGGCGATCAAAACCAGTCGTATGCGCAAGAAGGAGCTAGAAGAGGGCAATCTCGTGACGGAATGCGTATCCATGATATTTACGGACAGATCAGATGAAGGAGCTGTGATCAATTTGTCCTTAGGACTGAAAGGTGGCGCTCAAATACAGAACAAGTTATATACATAGAATGTGAACATGCAGAGAAACTATTCTTCCTTAACATTGCCTCCGACGAAGTACAGCTCAATACCAGGAGGTAGCTTTATTTGACCGGTAAGCTTGGGGTGTACAATCCCCTCTCCTTTGTTTTCGTAGTATGTAAGTGCCTGACATCCTACCCAGTATACCCATTGATTCTTGCCTTCAACCCACTTAATCTTATTGGGAGGAATCGAGGAAACGTCGATGCTGGGGTCGAGGTCCTGGGGTTCAAACGGCTGAGTCGCGTTAGCACCGTCACTCCATGATTATAAAACGGCTTACCATCAAGAAATATTATCGCCTTGGTTGAAAGGACTTCGTGAACCGGCCAGGCTCTGGAGGGAAAAAAAGGTGTTTGTGCGAAACGCAGGAAGGGCTGGCTCGTCCCAGAAAATGCAGTCTTTGCCACGAAATAGCGAAGCAAGATCCCTAAGACGGTTGTGTTTCGGAAGGCATATCGACAAAATGAGTTCTTCACTTCATCGTCGCAAACCGTTCAACATGAAGTTTATAACACTGGCGGGGTAAGCGGTTGAAGTCGGCGCGTCATGTGACTACAGATCATTGAATTGGGCACCAACTCCAAAACAGAACGGGGTCCAACTAGAATAGACGCAAGAAGTCGATATCTGACTGAAGTAAAAGGAAAGATAGTATTTTTTTAATTAGAACCGAGAGAATTTGCTGATGATATACTGAACCAAATACTTTTTTCTCCCATTCTACATATCGGTCCTCCCCTCCTCTCTTCCCTGTCGTCCTTTTGACCCCGCCCCCAACCAACTTGAAACCACACTCGGAGAAGAACCATCCGAACGACCAATGATGTGTCGCTAGGCCTCTGCGCTTGACATTGAGAGGTAATCTTACATCTGGCTTTTCAGAAAGCGCATTCTTATTCTCCTCCAGGTAAGATAGTATTTTATTTTGCGTTTGCAAAGTGTTTGGCTTCATTGTAGTATCACAATCCTTTCCGATCTGTACGCGGCAAGTGTGCTTAACACCGATCTAGGCCATGCATCGTCTAAAGCCACTGAGAGCGAAGGGAGATGATCAACATATCTATAGTGTGCGTGACGCGCCTGTAGGCCAAATGTCATGTCAGGTCTACGAAGTGCGAAGACATAAATACTCCCGGCTCATCTCCTCGAGGTCTGATACAACATTTTCCAGCTCATGGCTCTGAAAACTCTCTTTGATATATTATGCCCAGTTGAAGTCATTCTCCGAGACACTCCCTCATTGGTTGAAGACTTCTCTACAACGAGAGCAAGCTGTGGATAAGGTCCGTCCGGATTCATTTGTGCCTTGGGACATAGACCTGGAATTACCAGCTCCTACACTTCAACAAGCCAGGAACCCCTACAGGGAAGCCAGTCCAATCTAGTACCAGGATCTAACACCATACTTGGCGCCTCTGAAAGTTCGGCCGACTTCCAACATCGACGAGGGCGACAAGGTCAAGCCTCTCTACTCCTGCAATACCACGCCACCTCTGCCACCTCCCAACATTAATTCAAGTAAGTGGTATCGCCTTCATGCGCCCTTCATACTCGTCTATGTCATTCTTGGGTGTTTAATCTAATGACTTGTTCCATTACCAGGGCTTGCTTAATGCTCAATAGCGGATATTGTTTATCCAAGGCGCGCCCATTGAATCTTCAATTCCCCCTATTGCCGGTCACCATTAGCTGGTCTGGATTATCTCAGTCTCTGCGCCCGTATCATAACTCTCAGTGTTTCTTTGATATACAATGAACGCCATCAACGGTGGCTACCCCGGCCCTTCCCAGATGTCTCCCATAGATGTCATCTTTCCCGGTTTCAGTATGGTCTCGACCACCGCACACCAACTGCTTGCCGGTAACCTGGACAGCTACACCCGACTCTTTTGTATTTTCGTTGTGTTTGTCCTCGTCACCCGCTACGGAGTCAACTATGTGTGGGGGATAGTGAGAACTTATTTCAGTTCGTATGTCTGCTCTTATGATGGGATGATTCTGACAGTCTAAGTCTCCACTATCTATGTCTCATACTACGACGAAGCATACGACATGCTAGTTGACTGGATCGCTGACCAACCGTTTGTCCACAATGCTCATTCATTGATCGCTCGAGTGAGATCCACGCAGTGGACAAACGGTCGCCATTCAACAAAGAAAAAGCCTCTGGCTTTTTCTCCTTGGGATGGATCATTTCATTTTTGGTATAGGGGGCATTTGCTCATACTTCACTGCGCTGTCAAAGAGCATCGAGAGGATCTCCGTATCTCCTCAATTGGTCTTAATGCCAACATCCTGAAAGATCTGATCGAAGAGTGCCGAGAAAAGTATCTCAAGGAGGCACAGAGGAAGATCTCGGTCTTCGAGCACCGGGAAGGGGAGTGGAAGAAAGCCAAACTGAGACCAGTTCGACCTATCTCCACGGTTATCATGGACGAGGAGGTAAAGGATGACATTTTGAGAGATGTGGACGAGTTTCTGGACCAAGACATGCAAGACTGGTACGCAGAACGCGGTATTCCGTACAAGCGAGGCTACCTTCTTTTCGGCCCCCCCGGGACTGGAAAATCCAGCTTCAGTCTATCGCTCGCGGGAAAGCATGAACTGGACATCTATACGCTTCAATTATCGAATATTTCGGACAGCACGCTAATGAGGCTTTTTGCCGAACTTCCACCGCGTTGTATTGTTCTCTTAGAGGACGTGGATACCGCTGGGGTAGGGCGTCGGGGCAGTGTCGACACAGACCAAGATGGCAATTCACAATCTGCAGTCACTCTATCCGGCCTACTGAATGTGCTTGATGGTGTCTCGTCTCAAGAGGGCCGGATACTCATCATGACCACGAATCATATCGACCATCTGGACGAAGCCCTGGTTCGGCCTGGCCGATCAGACAAGAAAGTCAATTTCAAACTCGCCGATCAGAACATGTCCACTCAGCTCTTCCGCACGGTTTTCAAGCAGTTGCCGAACAAAAAGCAATGCAACGAGAGATATGACGACGAAACGATCGAGGGGCTTGCTCGTGAGTTTGCCAGCAAAGTACCCGAGCAAGTATTCAGCCCGGCAGAGGTTTTATCATTTCTTCTGGAGCGGAAGAAGTCACCCTATGACGCGGTTTCTGGTATAGAGAGCTGGGTGGCGAAAGCAAAGGATTGAGTGGTTAATGGGAAGATGTAGGCGGCAGGTGACAAGTGAAATATGAGAATCACAGGGAAGAGTTGGATCAAATCATGTTGAGGGAATGTCCGTCTGATAGCGCTAATCAATTACTTTTCCTGGGGGCTTTTTTTCATCGCGTATCCTGGGGCTGCTATATTTTGCAGCCAATGCGTGCCATGTTGTCTCTTGAGGTTTCGGGTAATGCGAGGCCTATCTCGTCAGCGGATAATTGTTGAATAGTGACGACACCTACCAGTTGCTCCCGTGATAGAGGCCATTGGCTGTCAGAATTGAAAAACACTATTTGGCCGTTGTGTCTGAGCCGTATCATCATGAAGACATCGGCATCACACTCCCGACAATATTCGAAGGACTTCCGGAGAAGACTGTTTCTTCGACGAGTCTGTTGCTGGCGTATTGATCTGAGGCCGTTGGAGCGGCGTCTGCTGATGAGATTTCGTTTCGCTGCCATTGTGCAAGGGCCAGGGACCATTTACCCAACTCTAATCCATGAGGAGATGGCAGGTTTAAATAACCATGGGTTGACACCGGGGCGATCCATGGTCCAGAATTGAACGCGAGGAAAGACCACGACGAGTCGAGGGGGTGTTATGGGTGCGATGAGCGTTGGTAAGGGCCGTTAATATTCGTTGCGACGTGATGAGAAGGTTACCCTTTCCGCTGAAGATGTAGACCGGGCGCTGAATGGAGGCGGATATCTTTCTCGGTTGGCGGTGCATTTTCGAGGTCGCTGGCCAGGGTCGATGAAGTCTCGCTGCATGAAACTTCGCTCGACGGATAGGAGCCATGCTTTCTTGATAATGGGAAGGGGGACTGCGGGAGTCGGACCTGATAGTATCCCTCATGAAACTTGGTGGCCTAAAGCGGGGCAGATAGTACAGTCCATATGTCCAATCGATCAGTATATCGGCTCGCGGGGGGTGCGATTAACCCATACCGGAGGTGCGATACCCAAGACCTGCGTGATGTCGGCTGACAGGGACTGATAGTAACAAGTTGTCTCAAGACTCGTTCTGGCGCTGCCCGGCTCCCGCCTCTCACTTTGCCGATGGTGGCATCAAATTCTGAACTCGGAACTTGCTCTTTTCCTGGAGCACTTGTGGGAAATTCGCAAGAAACCGCCTGCTAGTCTGGCTTTGATCTTTGGATGCAGGGAGGTTGCGCTGCTGAAGGTAACTCTTTCTTCCGCCAAACCATGCGGAAGCGCTGAAGCTCGCTAGTGCCAACCTAACCGAAAAAGGCTTAGTCCTTATCTACCGGGAGATCTCCATGGGCTTTCCACCATCCATGCTGCGGCGACCACGTAGGTCTCACATCCTGACATGTATCCAATCTCAGAATGGATTCTTCATCAATAAAACTAAAGGTCGGCACGCCGTAGTCTATTGGCATCTTGACTTTCGTCTAATTCTAGAGGCACGACCTACCTTAATACTTACCTAGAAACTCTTGGGTCTAATGATTTGAGTTACCGGCAGGGCAGCCTGTTCACTTGTCCTTCACTGAACTTCAGCGCCGAGGACGTTGTCCTCAGCCTCCTGTAGTATAAAAAGGTCTGCTCTTCACGACTTGTCTACCCCTACCTCCCATCCTTTTCTCCGCTACACACATTGTCTATCCTTCATAGCAGAATGGACATTGTAGCCATCTATGCGATTGCCGCTGGCGGCATTTTTGTTGCATTCTTCTTTATCCAGACTTTGTCTAGCGTTACAAGCTGGGCAGATTTCTTTCATATCTTTGTATCTCGACACCTGACGCTCCCTTTCGTCATTCGAAGGCATCGTCTCTGTGGCCCATGGACTAGAGCCAGCGCGCTACTGCATCTGACATATCTGGCAGTCAATCTCTTACTTATTTGCTTTAAAATAGACTCTTTGACCGGGGCTGGCCGCCGGGCTGGAGAGTTGGCCCTTGTCAACTTGGTGTTCCCTTTGTCTGCCATTCATCTGAGCTACCTGGCTGATCTTCTAGGTATCACGTGGAACTCTTGTCGCAAGATACATCGTGCTACCGGCTGGATGACTGTTTCTCTGCTATCATTTCATATGATAGTGGCACTTCAGACACAGGGCTTTACATTCCCACTTCGGGAAGTACGAAACCTTTTTACCCTACTTGTACGTATAGCCTCGGGTATTCAATCCTCCACCTCAAGTGAACTGACGTGCAACAGGCCGCAATTTCACTGGGCCTGCTTGTCCTGCTTTCTCTCCCATCGGTTCGACGGTTGTCTTACGAGATCTTCCTCCGAGCACATCAAATTTTCGCTGGGCTCTTTGTCTATGGCACTTGGCAACACCTTCCCTCCCACAGCCATGCCTCAGAAATATATCTCTTGGTTGCTTTGGGTGTTTGTGGACTGACTCTACTCTCGCAGAGTATAGTTTTCCTATATAGAAACGGCCTGTTCTCGGGCCGCGGCACTCCCAGGGCCATCGTCTCATTTAGTGTGAGCAAGGCAGAGGAAGATATTGTGGTGAACGCTGTCCATGTCCGTGTCCTCTTACCTCAACCTGTGAGAGTGGAAGCCGGTCAATATATCAATCTCTGGATGCCGTCGGTCAGTCTATGTTCGTGGATGCAGACACATCCATTCACCGTCATATCGTGGTCCAAAGGCAAGCAGGACACCATGGAGCTCCTGGTGAAGGCACGCAGAGGCTTAACTGCGGATCTTGCCCGTTACGCACCCACTGACGAGCAGAGAGAGGGGAGCTCCATTTTCTTTTTGGCCCTGATCACTGGCCCTCATGGAGTGAGTGAAGAAGTTGGTCACTACGAAACTATATTATTGCTTGCCAGCGGATGTGGGGTCGCCGGGGCCATACCATACCTGAAGAAAGCGATCTACGGTTACAATACTTGCACCTCTCAGATCCGCCGGCTGCATCTAGTGTGGCAGGTAGAATCAATCGACGAGATGAGCGCAGCCCTGACCCTACTGAATCGCCTTTTGAAGGATGATATCGTGGATGGAGGCTATGTGGGTACTGCGTCAACGCGGGAAAATCCGTCTGAGGCTGATCATATCCATGGGTCTAGATACTCCACATCTCTATTTACGTTAGGGACGGCCTTGGCCATAAGAAGTTCCTATTGGGGGACCACGAACGAGTCTATCTATACCAGGGATTACCAGATTACCAAAACATAATTTCTCTCGAAGCCAGCGGTAACCAGATCGAAAGACTGCCGAACATGTGGGACGAGGAAGGCCGGATGCTGGTCATGGGTAAGGTGTTCCGATTCCCCATGTGGAGTACTGGCTAACTATCCTGGCTAGTCTCGGCAACGGACGAGCTTCGGGATTGCATACGGGGAGTAGTACGAGAATACCTCCACAAGGGAGTAAAGCTTTCCGAGTTGGAGTACCAGCCCAGCGATTGAGAAGTCGGTGATAATGCGGGAAATCATGGTTGGAGAGCATAGCGAACTGAAATCATAACCATAGAAATTACGGAGACATCGGGTAGAAGTGAAGAGAAGGTCATGGAATCGAGAAACTGGACGGTTATTTTTGTTTTCCATACGTATTCTGAGGTATCGCTGTATTATTGTGTCCCCTCTGATCTGCAAGGAACTGCTGGCGTGCGTGGAGCAGGTGGGGTTGACGCAATTTATTCAAATTTCCGGTCCAGGGCCACGATTTCAGACCAAGGCCATCGATTCTTGTCGCAGGACGCTCCTTTCTTTGATCATTTTGACCACCTTCACAGTCCTTTCTGGCGGCCGATTTTGGCTCCCTTTCCCTATAGATAGTCGCTACCCCCCTTCTCTCTTTCTGCCATGTTTTCACTCTTCCTCCTTCCTCTTCTCTTCCGCCCTTCCTTCTAACCTTTTTGCCGACCGGACAACCTCACACGCGATCATTTTCCCTCGCTACCCTAGGCCGCTTCATTATTCACCGTATTTATTTTTTTTACCCTGCGGCTGGTCCGCTATAATGCACCGTCTCTTGCTCGGCCTTCCTGTAGGTGCTCCCTCATCCCGTCCATGGGTATAGACCGAACTGCTCACCTTTCTGGTTGGAGATTCATGATACAGTAGTGTTTTATCTTTACGACGACATACGCTCCGATGTGTGTAAACCGTGTTCGAACTCCGATAAGACGCTCACATATCTCTAGTTGGTCAACCGGTTCGGCGGGAAGGTCCGACGGTTATTTTTACTTCCTCTGCAGCAGAGGTCCCTCGTGCTGGGAGGTTGCAAAAAAAGGTGGACATATTCGATGGCATCAACTGGTGACAGAGGAAGAGGTGCTCTCGTCGGACTTCCGAGACGGGTGTTTAAATATCCAAATAGTCTCGGTCGGCATTGAGGTAATCTCCAGGGTTTTTGCACTTTCCCCATCGCTCATCGTCGCTTGTAGGATCCTGGTGCAGGCATTGTTCCCATGAGCGCAACGGATCTCCGAAAGGTTAGTCAGTTCCGACCATTCTCCCAGAGTATTCTCACCTCTGGCCAGTTTACGCACGACTTTGGTGTTGATTTGGATGAGATCCGGAAACTGGGGAAAGAAGAAATGGAATGCCTCTTTGGATGGCTCCGCGATGCCGGCATGCTCGACCATTCTGACGTGCTGCAGAACCATGTGCCTGACTAGGTTAACTTACCTGAAGCACTGGGTGTGTCTTGCCTCCCATATCAACCGTCTTCCATTGTGATGGCGCTGAAGTGTGACGAAGTTAGTCCGCCTCTCAGTCGCTGTCGCCAGATTCCTGACCTTGATAGGAGGTGATTCATTACTTGAGGCATGTGAAGAATTTCTGGGCGACGCTGGTCAGCCATGACCGTGCTCAAATGGCCCGAATCGATCTACATACGGTGGATACACTACAACTATATGCCCCTCGGGCGTCTACAGTTGATCGGAAGATCGTGAAAGGTAAAATCCTCAGTGGCGAAGTGTTTTCCAACTTCAGCCGCTCGGAACGGGTCGCGATCTGGGAGAGCCTACGGTCGCACGAGACGTGCGACGGCATCATCCCGTCCCTCCATACGTTTTTCCGCGACGTTTTGTACCTCGAAGTCTGTGCCAATGCTGTCAAACGGCTGGTTGCTTTGAACAAGCAGCACCCCACCATTCGGCGCGCACTAGTGCACAGTTTTCGACCGGGTCCCTCTGACACAGATTGTCTGATCCAGACGTCTGAAACCACGTTTCGCCGACAGCCGGGGCCTAACGACGAACGACTGTCGTTGGCATACCGCCAGATCTGGCTGTATGCTATGCGACATTACCCGGACATGGCCAAGAATATCCGGGGCGGCCAGGCTGCCAACCCCGCCCGGGCAAAGGCGCGGGCGAAGGCGGACGAGAGCGTGATTCATGATATGGCTACTCTTGCTCGGAAGCTGGGTTTTCGAACTACGCAAATTAGCGCAATCCTCCAGCAATCTGCGGACCGGCAGATCGCTCGGGCGGCGCTGCTCCAAGCTCGGAAGCCTGATCGCTACCACTACGACCGAGAAACCTTCGAGTCTTTGATCGAGCAAATTACTGGTTGTTTTGCTCGCGCAATGCTGAACGAAGAACTGCCAATGACGCTTACCGCTGGCCGGGCGATGAAATTGAAAGACCGATATGGAATTCCTCCTGAATATGCTCAGCCGCTGGACCGCCCGCATATCTTCCTGGACCGGCTGCATTCGGTAACATCGATGCAAAGGAACCTGTCGTCTTTGGAAGTGAGACGGAGCGTATACTACGCCTTTTTTTGGCAAGCCGTCCTCTCAGACATATATGCCTTACACTCCGCCAGCATGGTCACCAGCCAGCGAGCCTTCTTCGCCCTTGTTTGTTCCACGTGACAATATGCCCGCTGACGTGTATCATCTTTTACATCGCCGAGTTTCTGCAGATCACTGTAGAACCTGAGGTTTGGCCCGAGAGGAAACCGGGAACGGATTGTTGCGACTGTTTCTTGAACGTGGGGAGGAAAGATGTCGGGACGGGCCGAGACGTGAACCCCTGAACCGCCCGACCGCGACGAACGCGAAAACTCGCCACCGCGGTTGGTGAGGCCGAAACGCACGACACGACCACCAGCCCACTACGCTCAAGAGCAAGAGATCGATACTGAGCAGAGAAACACGCGCTCCCAGCGAAAGAAGAAGAATCAGGGCAAGCCAGTCGCCCAACGTGACGCGGCGACTTCGGACGACTCCTCGGTAGAGAGCGAGGACTCAGACACCTCCAAACTTGTGAAAGAGATTGTTAAGCTCAGGAGAGAAATCAGACGACGAGATGTATTATACAAGGAGGAGCTCCAGAGAGTCAAAGAAGAATTTGGCGCTGGCCTCGCAAAGGTTCAACATGAGTTACAGACCCTGGCAAATCCACACCCGACACCGCAATCCCACCCCGAGTCATGCGCTCAGAGCTGCCACGAGGAAATCCTTCGCGAAATCCAATCCTTACGCATTGCAGGCAATCTTTCAGGATCCCGGTCCTATGCAGATGTTCCCGTACTCCCCACACCAGCCAACTGAGCAATGTACGGACTCAACGTGGAACACGACACCGACCACCTTCACGACACCGACCACCTTCACGACACCGACCACCTTCACCGATACGCTATATTGCACGATAGACACCTCGAAGATGGCAGATAATGAAAATGAAAGACCATCAGCAGGTCCAATTAGAACGGCAGTTGAGACCGAGATCCGGACAATGGAAAACTACATGAACTGGCAGTGCCGCGCTGTCACCGTGGACCCGAAGAACACCAGCCGGATCAGAATTGCTTGCCGAGATGAGGCTGACCACCAGTTGGTTAAGAAGGTGGCGGAAACCAAGGTCGGCGCAGGTGCCCGAGTGCTTCGCGATGAACTGTACCCGATCAAAGTCGACAGCGTCAAGATCGCGTGGCTTAGCAGAAAGGAGAATTCGAAGGCCTATGGGTCAATGGTCGTTTATCTGACCAAAGGCAGTGATGCATGGAGGCTCCTGGCCGACGGGTTCTTTCACGCTGGGGGAGAATCCGGCGTGACCAGCACCTTTGAAAACCGACCCCGACCGATGCAATACTACAATTGCCAAGAGATTGGGCATAAGGCGTTCCAGTGCAAGAACACGCAGAATTGTGCAAAATATGCCGCGGAGGGCCATCACCACAGTAGCTGCAATCAAACGATTCCTAAGTGCATTCCATGCGGAGGCCCTCACGAATCGTACAGCAAAAACTGTCGGAAAATCTACCCTTCGCATCATGAATAAGTCTCTTCGAGTTATCCAACTGAATGTGAGAAAACAGGGTGAAGTGCACGAGAGCTTAATGAATGACGAAGAAACTCAGAACGCGGTGGCGTTAGCGATTCAAGAACCCCAAGCGAGGAGGATTCAAGGCCGGCTCTTGACCACCCCGATGGGACACCACAGATGGACGAAGATGGTTCCCTCTACTTGGAGGGAAGGCAGGTGGGCAATTCGAAGCATGCTCTGGATTAACAAAGATGTCGAGGCGGAACAAGTGCCAATAGAGTCCCCGGATCTCACGGCAGCGGTTATCAGGCTTCCCGAGCGACTGAATTTCATGGCATCAGTTTACGTGGAAGGGGACAATGCCTCAGCTTTGGACGACACATGCAATCATCTACTCAACGCAATCACGAAGCTACGGCGAGATACGGGTGCGGTGGTGGAGATTTTGAATATGGGAGATTTCAACCGGCAGGACCAACTCTGGGGAGGAGACGACGTATCTTTGAGAAGACAAGGTGAAGCGGATCCAATCATCGACCTCATGAACGAATGTGCCCTCAGCAGTCTTCTCAAACGAGGTACAAAGACATGGCATGGCGGAGGATACAGCGGGGACTGCGAGTCGACGATCGACCTGGTCCTGGCCTCAGACAACCTAACAGAATCCGTGATTAAGTGTGCCATACTCGGGACGGAGCACGGCTCGGACCACTGCGCTATTGAGACCGTCTTTGATGCGCCCTGGTCGCTCCCACAGCATCAGGGACGACCTCTGTTGAAAAATGCTCCATGAAAAGGGATCAATGCCAGGATAGCGAACATTCTTGCCGCCACTCCTGCGGAGGGCACAGTGCAGCAGAAAACCGACCGGCTCATGTCGGCGGTTTCAGAAGCGGTGCATGCGTTAACACCAAAGTCAAAACCATCACCATACGCGAAGCGGTGGTGGACCGCTGATTTAACGCAGCTCCGTCACATACACACATACTGGAGAAATCACGCCCGCTCCGAGCGACGGGCGGGACGAAAAGCACCCTACCTGGCGACGATGGCCCGAGGCGCGGCAAGACAATACCATGATGCCATCCGGCAACAAAAGAAAAAGCACTGGAATCAATTTCTTGCCGACAATGATAACATATGGAAAGCCGCTAGATACCTAAAGTCGGGAGAAGACGCAGCGGTCGGAGAGATCCCGCAGCTCCTCAGAGCGGATGGGACCACGACCACTGATCATACGGAGCAGGCAGAAGAATTGCTGGCCAAATTCTTCCCGGCCCTGCCGGACAACATTGACGATGAAGGGACTCGACCACAGAGAGCGCCAGTCGAGATGCCTGCCATCACGATGGAGGAGATCGAACGACAGCTGATGGCGGCAAAGTCTTGGAAGGCACCCGGCGAAGACGGTCTGCCAGCAATAGTCTGGAAGATGACTTGGCCCACGGTCAAGTACAGAGTCCTGGATCTCTTCCAGGCGTCGCTGGAAGAAGGCACGTTGCCAAGACAGTGGGAACATGCGAAGATCATACCGCTCAAAAAGCCGAATAAAGAGAACTACACCATTGCCAAAGCATGGAGACCGATTTCGCTACTCGCGACGCTGGGCAAGGTACTGGAATCCGTAGTAGCAGAAAGGATCTCACACGCGGTGGATAGACGACGGCTTTTACGGAGCCATCTATATCGAGCCAGCAGACAACATTGAGAGGCCATTTTCGTTGATCAGCGCAGATGAAACGCAGCTGGACTTGCTGAGGCAGGCGGAGCAGAATACCCAGCCGGTTATTCTTTCAGACCGGCGGCGTCTGACTTCAGCGGAAATTTTGAACATTGAGGAACTATCCGGGGTTGAGAGTTACTGTGCTAGTTCCATCCTCGTGAACGGCAAGGGATCTATGATTTGTCCGCCACAGGAGCATATCAATGAGCTCACCCGGCCAGAATTGAAAGAATTGCTCAAGGGGAGAAATATGTCTGATATGGGGTAGGTGCCTGTCTGCCTGTGACTTTTTGTGAACTTCTCAGAATATGTATTAACCTTGTGACTATTAGCTGCCTACCGCCTATTGCAGCCCGCCTGGGTTTCTTCCCGTTCAGCACGATCGGAATTCCCACTGCACACCAGCTAGGGCCAGACCGAAGTCTTCTTTGTTGATCCTGCTTCACAATACGTCAGCTACGACTTGATCAACATTGCTGGGAGCTCCTCGCTAGTATTTTCAATTGATGAGCACCCGCTGTACATCTATGCGGTAGATGGTCGATATGTTGAGCCCCTGCTTGTCGATGCCCTCACCATCCAAATCGGAGCCCGGTATTCCGTCATGGCCAAGTTGGATCGGCCTGCAGGTAACTATACTATGCGGTTTGCCAATGATTATGCAAATCAAGTCATCAACGGGACGGCAAGTTTGTCGTACAAAGCGCCCTTGGAGCAAAACTCCTCCGAGCCATATATCACTGAGATAGGGACGGGGGTCTCCCCGAAGACCTTGGGCAATTTGGAGCTGTACGGCAGGACAAAATAGATGAGGCAGAGCACTGAGGTCAATGGGTACATAGAAGCCAAAGAGGACTTGGGGAACCCCTGGGCAGACGTCCGAGTGGAGCCAAGCCCTCAGTCAAGCGAATCATTAGAGGTGTAAATAGTTATTACTAATCGCTCTCACCGCCCTTAAGCGGTGGGTCGATTCCCGCATAGCCATCGACTATGATAGGCTGGGACGGCGAATGAACAAAACTGCAAACTGCAACTGCAACCCATAGTGGGGATTATCCCTCCTAATTTTAGGTAGCTTATGAATGTCTACAGCAGTCTACGACTTGTCCATGCCTTGGACAGAATGGCTAGCAGGGTTCAGAAAATGATTTTCAGAACAGGACAAGAGCGTAGACGCCTACGCCGTGTTCTCACAATGGGACTCTTTGCTGTACCGCCCGCGGAAGAGGGCGTTGAACGATCACAGACCTTCAATGGAAGGCTCTGATGTGCGCTTATGTAGTGATGATATATGATTAATCATACCGGAAATCAACTAGACTTGTGGTTACATGTGTTCTGCCTCATACCATTCCAACTTTTTTTTTTCGAAAGCGGGGCCTAAGAAACAGCCATAACGGGTCACTATACGAAACCTCGCCGCTATCACCTTTGTCCTCTGGACCAAATGAGTCGGTAACAGAAAGCTGAAGTCATGCTTACGGCAAGAGGGTCAGCCTATGAATTTCATCATCGTCAACATCATCCACCTTGACCCACGACGAATTCTGTCAGTCAATCCGAACCTTTGTGTGAAGCAAATTGTGCACAACGATATACGAAGCATTTCGGGCTAATGCTCACAGACAGAAGCTGTAAGATCTCGGTGGCAATCTTTAAGATGGCTCAGCATGGCTCGGTCAGAGTTGAAACTCCTATGATCGCTTGTAGACCGTTCACATTCGAAGCAATACCAGATATGCCCATGGTTGTCCATGATTCCCAGGCGTCCAGGTCTTCTGATAAAATTAGCGTAGTGCTGCTTTCGTAAATGCTCGATTAAATCCGCATCAGCCCAAAATTCGTTGCCATCTTCTGTGCAGATATGATAACTCATAATGCTAGCATGATGTTGATGAACACAGAGTCAGTACACTAGTTGTACAACCCAGAGGATAGTGATGGGATGAATGACGTCCCAAGATACATGTTTCTAAACAACTGGTGGCGAGAATGTTCTATTTTCCGCGTCAGTGAGACGTCATTCCATGTTATTCGACAATGGCTTTCGTATAGCAAAACTGTTGTTGGACTTTCAAACGCATAAGAAGACCCACGACTTGAGTCTTCTTGCGACGGTGTCTCTCGATGCTTCTTTGCGCCTTTATCCAGTTTAATTGAAAATTTCCTAGTCCTGGAAGGGGCCAGTATCTTGACGACCGCTGAACAGACTAGAGACATGTTGTGGCGGGCATATAGCCCTTGAGAGGATTGGGGCAACGTCATTGGAAATCAAGGTCCACGCCGAAGTTTATACATCTGAGTGAATTGGTCCACTATCGATTTCAACTGCTTTCAGAAGAATACACAGTATCTGAAGTGCAACCCTACGTCTCGGTTCCCTGGAAACGGGAGGGTGTCAGTATTCACCCAACCACGTAACGTTCACAAGCTGAGTGATAGGCGAAGGTACATATTTCTTTCGGTGTTTTCACGGGCTGAAATGTATCACTGTGATGCCACTACATCCGACGAACCGGAAAGGCTTTCAAGGGCGTGACGTCAATACTTTCGCTTTTTTTATGAAGTTACCAGTGAGATAGATTCGCAATAGGCATTTCGACAGGCTGAAACTTAGTTCGGACCATAGCTAGCCAGAACCAGCAATACCAGCCGGCCTCTGATCAGCGAGCCAAGGCTCAGCCTAAATCCCCAAACTTCGGGCAACATGTATTCCTCCAGACGTAGTACATTATTCTTACTATTCGGCATTCTCTCCTTGCCTCACAAAAGAATATTCGAGGTCAATAAGTCTACATCACTCGAATAGCTCCAATAAGTGTGCATGACCAACATGATGGATTCATACGGCATCACAGGTATGACATTGGCAAACACCCCACCAGTGACCACAAATCAGTGGCTTCAGCTTGGTGACGATGATCCTATATTCTTGGGCGCTAAAGCGCTTCAGGAACGTTACGGATTGGAAATAAACTGCTACAAAAACTACGTTCGACTAGCAGCCGGATACTGCCACATGCCTGTGATCCTACTGCAAAACCCATACAAGAATCATGGCGAAGACTTCCAGGACATATTTACACCAGATTCCGCCTTGACGTGGATCCGAAATCTCCTCGAAGACATTGGCCTCGATATTGAATATAATGTTCCCGTCCACGACATATGCCCAATGATCAGTGATGACTGGGCCCAAATGAAGGCCCGGACGGGACAGTTGAGTGAACTGCGGCAGGCGATAAGGGACGCGTACGAGTTGACTGCGCAATACCTGGAGGCTCTACAACCTTCTACCGTGGTTATTTTACAGTGTGCAACAAATCCTTGTTCGGTAAAGAAGCACGCCGTTCTCAGTAGCGTGGAACATCCAATTGCTCAGCTCTTTTGCTCTTCCATGGAGGAAGCAATGCAGAAAAAAACGCGAATAGTGCGATTCATGCAACGTGAGATCCGTCTAGTGCCGGGGTTTCACCCCAGCAGAATTAAGCATGAGTCGGATCCAGCTACGAAAAGGCTACTTGCCGCCACACTTCGTGACATATTGTCTGCTGTCTATGTTCCATACGCACAGCAAATTAATGGGTCTGCCAATGCGAATTAAACGATAAAAAGGACATATTGTGCATCTAGATGCCAACCAAAGCTGGGCCTGCGAAGTTTAATAGTTGAATGGACGCTAGACAGGTTACAAAAGCTTACTATTTGTCCTAAGTTACCAAGCAAACTTTCGATGATTCACATCCAGAGAACGTAAATCTCCTACGGAGACCCGAATTATTGGCCGAGCTTGAACCACGGAAAGTTATAAACAATGTATCTTCCTCACATGAGGTTACATTAGGGTGTCTCGCAAACATGGAATGAAGGGATTCTACATAGTAAATGCTATGCCTGGACCTTCTTTTAAAGTTCGGCCCTTGTCACTCTGACGACTTCACTATCCGGCCTCGTAGACAATTGTCGTTGACGTTCATGCATTGACAGGAAACCACCAATACTGCGAGCTGGGATTAATGTGGAAAGCGCAAATATAAATCCAAGGAAGAGGACCGAGAATATTGAATTATTTGCCCAAAGACGCAGCAGAGAAAGAAGCCGATAATCTATATACATCAAGAGGAAAACAAGAAAAAATACCGTTCGATTTTAGTACATCGATTACGATCAATCATTCAAAATGTCCACACGCGCATTCAAGTACATCTATTACCATATTGTTCACCCTCCAATGCTGCCTCAGCACAATGAGACAGAAGCTTCCGACCAGGAGGAGCCATTGGAGCGGGGGTTATATCGGCTGGTCTCAAGCACCCTAGAAGATTTTGCTAGTAATTGTCCACCAGAGTCAACGGGACCCTGGAACATCACGATCAATATGCTAAACCTATGGATGTCGATTGAAAAAGGAGGCACTCTATGCGAAGATACTTTGAGAGACGCCCTCTCTAATATACGAGCTCACGGTATAGTTATCCTTCCTTTTTTTCCAGGATTTGACTGATATTAGTGAACAGGGGCTGTGGCGCTTCACATCCGGGCTCAGAACTGCGGCTGGCTGGCCTACTATGACCAGACTGGCGACAAGTTGATTTTCGATGCATTTGAAGCATCCCCCCGTGCAGCAGATGTTTTATCTGCGGAGGGGAGTCTTCTTCGGCAATTTCCTGGGTTGAGCGTGGCTGTCCCAGCATGTGTAGTTGACGAGCCGAAGTTCTGCTCCTGGTTAGCAGGAGAGATTGGTCGCCTCTCTAGCGAGACGGTGGACAAGATGGTCCCCACTACTAGGAAAGCAGGAGCGCAGGCTCTTGAGGAGCGCGACACCATCCATCCTGGAATGGTCACTGAAAACCTCATGATCCAGCTTCTAGCACGAGGAATCTACAACAATTGGCCGTCCTTTGACAAGCACATGCGCGATGAGGTCAACTGGAGAAATAGTAGACTTCCCTGGAGACGATCTCCCCTTTGGTTCGTGATACGAGTCACACTACAGACTGTTCTTCAACGCGCTTTCGGCGATATCGAGGGGCATCGCCAATATAAGAATTTCATGCTCTACCTCGTTGCCCAAATCGCCCTGAATACCAACGTCATGCCAAGCACACTCTGCGCTGATCAGCTACAGGTGATCCGGTTCAAGATTGCTCGTCGTATCAGCAAACTAGATGATAAGGTCAACAATTTTGTGGCGCAACGTGCACTCTCGGCAGAAAGAGCACTTAAGACCAGATTGGCAGACATTCAGATGAGATTCAGGGAAAGTGACTCGATTATCATTCCAGAAAGATTTGTGTGCACTCCGCAAGATTTCCACTTGACACTTTCTCAATCGACTACCGCCCTTGCGGCAGCAATGTCGCCAGGTCCTACAGTTGTGAGAATCCCGGAGTTTGATCATCATGGCCAGACTCGCGACCAACGTGATCATCACGGCCTTCCCATACCAAAGGAACGTGACCTCATCTCCGTTTTGGACTTTGAGCGTTGGGTCGAATACGATATGGGTGCCTGGGCTGAAACAGTGATTCCATCAGGGGACTCCATTTGTGCGATAGCGGATCGATTTGGCCAGTATGACAAATGCGCGACTGAACTCTTCGCGGGTAACCCTGAGGCAATGTCAGTCATGCGACTAACCCAGTTAGAGTTATGGGTTACCTTCGATCGCATGTGTACCGCAGTGTGTCCGCTTCTCAAAAAGTATTCTCCCGAGATCCCGGTCAATTTTCTCGAGCCACTGCTCTTACCACACCGTTGCCAGATGCGCAGAGCAAAAGAGATCGAGAATTATATTCGCGTCCGGCATCGGGACCAAAGATGTGGTTCAATATATCGCGATCCCGGGAGCGAAAGCTTTGCGGTCTCATATTACGAATTGTCTGTTAAACTCCCGCCACTGCGGCAAGAGATTGAGCAGTATGCCCAGGGCCAACTGAGGGAAAAAGAAATGGAGTGGAACCTAAAATCAAGTAAATACCGCGAGCTGTACGCTCAAGCTGCACAGCTCGAACACGATATGGAGCTGAACTCGCGAGGACGCTATAGCTGCGTGCGAACATGTAGAAAGTGCTCATATGTGGAACAGGCCGAGGACATCACTATTGAGAGCTTTGAATGGCCTCTTCCGAATGATGGAAGCAGTTTGAGGTCTGTGCTCTTTGAGCTAGTCTGTCCCCATTGGTTTGCGGCATGGCGCGATTTGACCTGGAAAATCGTCCAGGACTTTGGTCGACGTGAACTGAAGAAAGCGCAGGATATGGAGCAGAATCTGCTGAATTATAGTGGGACCCACAGGTTTGCCGTCAAGTGGGGCCAGCGCCTCACTCTAGGTTCGAAGACAAAGTCATGGCGACGGACCCATTACAATTGTCGAACATTTCCGGTGGACTTTCAGGAAATCAATCGGCCGTATCCCTTTCAACTCCGGCTTCTTGACAGCGACAGCAGTGGGAATGGCTGGGTTACTGACCAGACAGAGTCTTCAACTGTCAAACCGTCGTGCACGCTTCGTCTCCCACAAGGGCGCTATTCCAATCTTCAATATGCAGTGGACTCTTTCCGACACACCCAGAACCAGGTCCTCGCGGACCAAGCGCACTGCCACCAGTCACTGAGTTTGCACGAATTCGTTGCTTTTGGCTGCTTGCGCGCGGGTGAACGTGTACAATGGCTCAACATCGTGCGTGAGCTCGCATCCCCCGCTCTCTCGTTGAACGAAGAGTCCGTTGGCATTCTCATCCGCCAGGCGGCATGGGAGCTAGGCACACCTAGCAAGAACACGGAGTTGAGAGAGGCCCACCGCGTCTTCGAGGACAGGTTTTTCAGCGAGTGTCTACTGGAGACTCTGGAACGCCGGCTCGACACTATTGAAGCAAATTGGAATGAGCATCATACTCTGGAAACGCTGATCGTCCTTGCACTCCGCACCCTCAGCCTGTCTGAAGTAGGTGTTGTGGTCGAACGGGCGGCTGCGTTTTTGTGTCGCAGCCGGCAGGTCACAATGCAGTGGATAGGGAGCCTCATCACTACTCTAGATTCACAGACAGGCGTACAGGGTCATGCGCAGCAGCAATTACTCGTTCGGGTCGGAGGAATCTGCCAGCTCACGTATGCCGTTGAGTCGCACCTTGTCCCGATAATCTTACGCAACACGGAGGATCTCTTCCATCTCATCCGCGCCTCCGTTATTGTCTTTGAGAGTATGCCACCGGAGATGAGGGGGAATAATCCGACAGCGACTGTTGCGTGGGTGCAGACCTCCAGAATTCTGCATCGTGTCGAAGCACGTACGCGTCAGCTGATCCAGCAAGATGCATCGGGCCTCAACTATGCAATTCAAGAAAGTGTGCCGAACACGGCCATTACTACCCCGTGGAGCTTCGGTCACGGTAGCTTGACCCGATGGGCGATAAATCACTTAGCGCCCGATGGAGTGCGACAGAAGCAGCAGGTGCGGTATGATTTGCTCAGCGGCGAGCTCCTTGTCGATAATTCCCCCCCTAGCCGTCTTCCGGAGAGCTATACGCAACATCCGACCTTTCGACGTCTTTTTGGTTTGGTAAGCGCGAAATTACGAACCTCTTCCTCTAGCACATTCGCGCTGACTGTCCTAGCGAACGCTCACCGTACTCCCATCAAACCTGCCCGGATCCAGATTCATGTCTGCGCGGCCATTCGAGGGCTACCAGGTAATTTCTCTTCGCTGAGCGAGCACCGGTGGATCTAGAAATCTCATTGTATTGTCCAGGTTCATTTCGGAATAGAAGAAGATCGTTTGGTTATCACGGCTCAGCAAGGCAGCCAAGTGCTCCGATTTATTCCGTACGACCAGCTCATTGGCGACTTTCCCAAGTGTCTACTTCTCGATTATGCGCACTGGCTCAACCTGGAAGATAAAACGCTAGAATTTCGTCCGGTGGCACAGGCGTGGCAATCTGATTCCGATAACTGGCGTCTGTCGATGAGCCTTACATGTGCAGGACCGGCGGTTATGATGCGATCCCGTTGCACCTTGGTTGACATACACAGTCAGCTTTTCGTACAACTGTCCAAGGTCCTGGTAGCATTGGACAAACCGGATTATATGATCGCGTATCAAACAGCCGAAAACATGGTCGTGGTAGAGTTGGCTAGGTTACGCTTGCGGTTTTTCGTCAACAGAGAAGGAATGTTGGAAGCTCCAGAGCTTCAAGCCACTGTGGATCGTAGGCAGGATATCGGATGTTTTTATGGTCTGAAAAACAAACTCATCCTACGAGACGTCAATGAAAAAGATCGGCGATCAGTGTTGATACCGTACGGTGATGCTCAACTGTCGAAGAAAAAAAATCATACGGTCATTCGCATTGAACCACCGGAGGACTCTCGCAATCGCTATTTCCAGTATTTCCTTGATGGCGAGTTGCAGGAGCTTCGAGGATCTTCTGATATGTTGGGAACACTATATCAAGCTTATATGCATGCACTCACCGGCTTTGTTCTTGAAGACCCCGCCACCCACCGATCGGGAACCGCAGAGGCCCTTCGGATCTTGCGGCAGGCGAGACTGCGTTCTTCTTTACCCCTTGAGAGGGACTGTATTGAACTGTTGGGTCGCCTTGCAGCAATGACGCCCCGTCGGAAGTATTATCCATCTCATCTACGGTGCATGCAGACGATTGAGTGGAACAGTGACCTTGGAGAATTGGCACAGCACGACGACTTTCAGTTCCTTGTTCAGGAGATCGTCGACCACGCGCAATTGTTCTCCATGTTGCACGATGTCAGCACCGAAGACCTCGAAGCGTATGTGCGATGTTACCAGAACCGGGGAGAGCCACATCTGATTGCCAGGGCTCGTCTGCGCCATGCACAGTTCTACCCCGCTGAGTTCGGAGGTAGCACGGTACGCCGCGCACCAAAGCCGTCTGCGTACTCGGCACGCGACCGTGGCAGCGGGAGTGAACGAAGCAACCGCGTTTATGAGATCGCCAGTCTAGTTCGCGACTGGCCAACGGGCGTGCCTCATTGTTCAGATTTCTATGCGACTATTAGCAACTGGGAGTGCATACGGCTGGCTAACCTGCGTGTTGACAGCCTTAGCTGCAATGAACTGCTGCAATTGTCATTCAGAGACGCATGGGGTGCTCTGTACGAGCTGTGCCGGTCGCTAAACCGGCGACAGGACTCATACAGCCTCATGTCTCTTTTCTGCACCATTGCATTCCGGGGGTATGAGCAATTGTACAGTTTGCGTCCATTGCTTGCGGTCGCATTTTCTGCTCGATTTGCTGATCTCGCGGTTCCTGGCTTCGGAGGGCAATCTGTGCTTTACTTGCAGCGGGGGGAAGAGCTCATCCCATCTGAAATAGCAGATCAGGTTAGCCTCCATTACACGCCATTCCGAGACCCACCGCATCTGTCAGGTCTGTCAGGCACACGCAAAAGGGAAATCCGAGAGGAGAGAGAAAGGTATCTGGGCGAAAAGGAGAATCATGTCCGTCAATGTCTGGATGTCGTCACCGACCAATGGCCGTGTGAAAGACCCCAGCTACCGGACATTCCTCGCCTAGACCGCCAGAACGCCTCAGAGGCCTGTGCCCTGCTGTGTACCCAGTGGTACCAAAACCGCACGTTCCTCCGGTTCTTGCGAGAAGTCCAGGCCCGCTTGGAGGCGCTAGGTACTGAACCAGACGAGCAGAACCGGAGCGTTCCGCCCGCCCCCTCTCAACAGGCCCGTCCCGCAGAGAGATCTTTCTTCCCACCTTCACTTCTAGACCTGTTACGGACACATGATATCCCGACGGAAGTCCCACCTTTACCGGTGCCCCTCACATTCAACAGACCGCGCGTTCCACGGTGCTATAATAATGATACTACTCCGGAGCTTGATTCTCTCATTTCTGAGTTTTGCGGCAACCCTGATCCGTACCATCGCGAATTAGGGGAAGGCCTGCGGGACAGCCTCGAGGCTCTGGAAGCGCGTGAGTGGCCATGTTCGCCCACCTCGCTGTCTGTGCCGCGGGACGTTCTTGAACGGCACTGCCGTGTTCTCACGCAACAGCGAGACGACCTCTGGGACCGTCTCCATGAAACGTTAACCGTCGCCAGTGGGTCCGCAGAACGCATTTCTAGTACCCTGCTCTGGCCACACATCAGTGTGCTCTCAGTTCTATCGCTCCTCGTGGCTGACCAATGGTGGCACGTTCCAGATTCGTGGAAATCTACGTTGCTAGCGTTTGCCCAGAGCGTGACGTCTCTACGCCGATCCAAGCGTCTGCTAGCTTGTTATAACCGGTCTGACACCGATGGCTTCTACAAGGAAGCCGAGACAGTGGGGAGTGAGGGCTGGGATACCGCGAGGAGCCCAGAATGGCTTCTACTCGAAATTGAAAACAATATCACTATCCGCGTCCAACAAGCCGAAGTCGCGCAGCGCATGATTTGCCCTGACCAGCCTGGAAATGCCGTCTCGCAGTTGAATATGGGTGAGGGGAAGACTACCGTGATCACCCCGATGGTTGCGCTAAATCTGGCAAATGGCTCTACAGTGCCGCGAATCATTGTCTTGAAGCCCCTTCTTCGACAGAGTCTGACTCTACTCACGCAAGTACTGGGTCGCATCCTAAACCGTCCGATCTATCACTTCCCTTTCTCCAGGGATACGCCTCTGGACAAGAAGATGCTAAAGAGTCTGCGAAAGATGTACGAGCAGTGTCAGAAGTATCGGGGAGTCTTGATCGCGCTTCCAGAACATATATTGTCTTTTCGCTTGGTCGGACTAGACCTGATTGAACGGACACCAAAACTGGCTCAGAAGGCGATCAACTTGGAAACATGGCTGCAAGATAATTGCCGCAATCTTATCGACGAGAGCGATGAGGTTCTCGACCCGAAGTTCCAATTGGTGTATGCCATTGGGAGCCAGCAGTCCCTGGATGGGCACAGTGATCGATGGCAAATCGTGCAGAGCTTGCTGTCATTGGTGGAACAGCAGGCGACAGAACTCCATAACCAGGATCCATCCGGCATAAGCGTCAAATACCGTGGTGCCCGGTACCCAATAATTCAATTTCTTAGGACAGACAGAGCAGACACTTTGATGAGCATGGTTCTTTCAGCTATTAATAAGCATGGGCTAAATGGACTACCACTGCACCTTTGGAGCCGCCGGATCCGTCAACGGGCGCTGAATTTTATTTGTTTTGCTCATCTGATGCCGCAGGAGCCTCAGTTTATCCGAGACGCCTTCGGACAGGGGACTACTCTGCGAAAGCTACTGGTTCTGCGAGGCCTCCTGGCCCATGGTATTCTCAGGTTCGCCCTGGCTGGAAAGAGGTGGCTCGTGGATTACGGTCTTCATCCGAGCCGATGCATGATGGCGGTCCCCTTCCGCGCGAAGGGGATTCCGTCCGAGCACGCTGAGTTTGGTCACCCAGATGTCGCAATCATTCTGACATGCCTGAGTTACTACTACCATGGCCTCAATCCTGAGCAAGTTCGGATCTGCTTTATGCTGCTGGGTAAGGAGAATGACCCCGAAGCCGAGTACCAGGGCTGGATCTGTAGAGCTAGATCTACTCTGACCCCGCAACTCCAAGTGCTCACCGGTGTTAACCTGGAAGATACCTCGACTTTCATGGAGGTTCTGTATCCCCATCTGCATTATCAAAAGGGTCTCGTCGACTTTTACCTCTCCAGAGTTGTGTTTCCGAAGGAGGCCAAAGAATTTCCTCATAAATTATGTACCTCGGCATGGGATCTGCCATCAAAGCCCGATCAACCACTTACCACGGGTTTTAGCGGGACGAATGATAACCGATTCCTCCTCCCACGGTCTGCACCGCAGCGGGACCTACCGCAGCTCCTCCACACCAATGCATTGGTCCTGAGCCTTTTGCTCCGAGAGGAAAACAGGCGCTGCATTGTGGCAGAGGATACGATGGGCCTTCAACTTCAGGCGGAACAGCTGCTCGATCTTATCAGCCAGCAGAATCCCCCAATCAGGGTCATCATTGATGTGGGTGCGCAGATCCTCGAACTGAGCAATCAAAGCGTCGCATATCGGTGGCTTTCCACGACTGCATCGTCTGATGTGGAAGCTGCCATCTTCTTTGATGAGCGCGATGAGGTCACTGCCATCGATCGCGAGGGTCACTGCGAGAAACTGATCTCATCGGCATTTAAGCAACGAATGGGAAGCTGTCTGATTTTTCTCGACCAGCAGCATTCGCGGGGCGTGGATCTCAAAATCCCTGCAGATTACCGGGCCGCAGTATTGCTTGGCCCTCGTTTGCCCAAAGATAAAGTGGTGCAAGGTAAGTGTAACTTGGAAGGGTTAACCTCTGCTAGGTTCATTTGTACTATCACTGACAATGTATCGCCCAGCATGCAACAGGATGCGTGGGCTGGGCCAGAGACAATCCGTGACATTCGTAATCCCGCCAGAAGTGAGTCACAGTATGCCTCCACGCGGCACATCCACAACGTCACTCGATGTGATTCGGTGGGCCCTTACACAGACATGCAATATCTTCCAGAGCTTGCGTCCGCTCTGGGCACTTCAAGGCCTGCAGTATCACAGACATCAGAAAGTATGGGACAAGCTGCTGCGAGGGGAAAGCCCCCCACGGGAGGCTGTTCAAGATATACAGGAACTGGAGGCTCGGACTTTGTCCCAGCTATACGCGCCGTGGGATAAGCTAGAAAGTTGGTCTATCGATGAGACACTGGTGCAGGATAACCCTATAGTCAAAGAGCTCCTGGAAGTCTGGCGAGGGTCAGGTCATGGCATGCAACAACTCGCTCCGTTGCACGAGGAACAAGAGCGACAAATCAGCCACGAAGTACAGAGGGAGCATCAAATTTGCCGCCCCCCACGGCTTTCTGCCGTCCCTCATCACATCCATGAAGATGTTCGTTACTTTGTAACCAATGGAAAATTGCCTGACAGCGGTTATACTGCGGTGCAGTCCGCATTTGAGATCTTTCGGCATACTTCTGCAGGCCAATTCGGGTTTCCGACTTCGCTAGCGCCAAATCTCTGCGTGACACAGGACTACAGTCGCACTGTCCAACTGAGAGAGGAAGACTGCAGTGATGAATTTCTTAAGCCTGCTCATTGGGTTCTCGCAAATACGCACGACCAGGGACTGCTTCTCCTTAGTCAGTACGAAGTCAACGAACTTTTACCAGACATTCGGTCTTCGCAAAAAGCCAAGCTACTCATTTACACCCCGAAAACAACCAGGACCATGCGATCTTTTGAGCCTCTGAACTTTCTGCACGTGGGTCTCGGTCACACAATCCCCCGTCAGCCTCAGACGACCGCTCGAGATTTGGGTCTTTTCGCCGGCACACTTTATTATGAGACATTCTCGATCTACGAGAGCCTTCGCCATTTCCTCGGACTAGTGACGGAAAAGTACCGTAACATTCCTGAAGATCAAGTGACCAATGGAGGTTTTGTTAACTCGGCTACGCGACAGGCCCATAGTTGGCCGGTGGATTCCCCCTTCCAGTCGTGTCCCCTGCAGTTTCTGGGAGCTATTCTTGATATACGTTGTAAGAGCCATGGATACTTACAAACGCACGCTGGCACGATCGTGGAAGCAATGCCACTAACTGCAGCCCAATTCTAATATGCCATTTCGAGCTGACTATCGCAGCGCGGCTGTGACGACTTTTACGAGCAAACTCATTGGGACTGCTAGGAGCGTATAGCGTCACGATACATATATTCCTTGCCCCACTTGATGAGGGGTCAAGCCGTCTGGCTTTGAACCGAAATAGCATGTCTTGGCTCTCCTCAACATCACGACAGATAACCGCTATATGTGCTTGAACCCTATTTACTTCATTGAACATCACTGCACATTGCTCATTTGGATATCCAATATGACGGGAAGATCTGTGACTTATACCATCATGTGCATTAGTAGGTCTCTCGCAGTGATAGGACCATACATTTCCCGTTTCTGGTACTTCGCGATTCCACTAAATGAGCACTTCTAACTTTATGCTCTCTTCGGACAGGACTTAGCTTTATCTACACTGCTTTCTCCAACGTAGTTTTGAGTTATAGTCTAGAACACTTGATAATGTCGAATGTGTTGAGCCCGTCTCTCCAGAAGGCGAGAGCTATCGAGGACGCAACCGTCTGCGTCAGACAGATGAGTACCTCCAGAAAGCTTGGAGGAGACATGTTTAGCCCATCAAGGAACTCTCGACAGGATATTGTGAGCGGTTACAGTATATCCAACCTGAATGACGATGATGAGAAATGAAGTAGCCCTAAGGGCCATTCGACCGTTCGCAAATGAGTAAAGCCACGCGATTTCTATCGTTGAAATATCGAGGATGATTATGCACAATCACAGTGAGAGGAACCATGGTGATTCCGCGAAGCGTGGGTTGCTTCAGTAGCTAGGTGCCGCGCAGTTTCAGACGTTCTTTTGCAATTTATAAAAAGACGACATGACAAGCCTGACGTCGTAAAAAGGAAAATGATTGTTGAGAGTCTCTTCAGAACGCCTACTGCAACATGTACGTACTTCCTGCGTGGCCCCTTGACAGGCAGTACGTCCAATTCATTAGGCATGTTTCTCCACCAATCGTGAGAGGACACATATCGACCGTTCGCACCCAATTAGAGTCAGGTCCTGAGATCCTCTATCCTCCCTTCCGACCTGGAAAGCTATGGCAGGCAAAAAGAAAAGGAAACAAAGACCACCACAACTGCTCAGTCCGATCGTCCCTTCGGAGTCTTCAACCTTGGATGAATGCCTGCCACTCACTCCTCGTCAAACCTCACCCCTTCAAGAAACAATGAGTATAATCAAAGAAGCACGAGAATTACCGTATTCTGAGTGAGTTACTTCTTCCTAGAAAGCGCACATGTAGTAGACGTTGACCTGTGTTAGATTTCTGAATTCTGAGCCTGTTTCCCTTCAAGTTGCTCAAACGGGACGTTCGTTTACGATCCATCGAAGGCTGCTCCATGCCAAGTCCCCACCATTGATTGCAGCCTTGGACAGTAATCTCAGGGAAGGCCAGAGCGGCGTGTATGAATTTCAAAAGGTGTCCGAGGGTACAATTGTGCGATTTATTGAATGGGCATACCGAGGCGATTATGTAATTCAAACACAACCAGGCATGCAGAATTCCGCGTTCATACCACGAAAATGGTTCCCGTTTCTTATGAGCATTGAAGCCATACACCTAGGTTGAATGGCGATGCTCGACCTGGCCTTCCGGCACCGTGACATTACACGATGGCTCCTGGCTAGTGGCACCGACATTATCTAACGGGCTGCCTTTAGTTCCATAGTAGATCATCATAGTCTGTAGCCATGGGGGTACTAGCGACTCGATGTTCCGCACGGGGTCGGGCGCAGGTGGTTCCTGATGCATGTTGCGGCGGTGGAAGTCTGTCATGGGCAATGCTGTGGAAACAGGCGTCAATGAATCCCAAGAAGGCAATTGCATTGGGATCTCAGTTGGGAGTAACCAGCTGACATCTTCCGCCTGATGTATACGAGAAAAATTTGGGAAACTCGGTGGCCCAGTCTCTGGTATAGAAGACAACCCGGCTGCGACGGACGAGGCAATAGACTCCGGTGGATCTGGTGAGGGAGTTGGATGGTACAGCCCTTGGGAGTCGCCTCCCCGGAAGGACATGATCCCGCTTCTAGTCGGATATTGAGGCTGTTCAGCCTCGCCTCCAAAGGGCCACCCTGCCGCCTGCGGTGCAGGAATAGACCGACGGCATACGACGTGATATTGCATACGTACTAGGCAGCTATGAATAGAAGATTCGCGTGTCATTCGCTGGTCTCGTCTGCAATGATTGACCGTTATAGTACATACCAACATACTCTTCAGTGCTATGGCAGATATATAGTACGGGAGAAACAGTAATAGATGAGGATAATTAGACCATATTGCAAGCACACCACACGCAAAAGGTGCCATTTCCCTATTGCGAAACATTGTTTCAACGTCCTCTGGACATTGAAATCGCCCGCCTAGGTCAAGCGGCCATGCTCGACTTGGTCTTCCGGCACGGTGAGATCACGAGATAATTCCTGGCCGTTCGCGCCGACATTACCAAATGGCATAACATGAGTCCCCTGATAATCCATCACATTGTGTAGCCTTGGAGGTACTAGCGACTTGATGTTTTGAATAGGCATGGGTGCAAATGGTTGTTGATGCAAGCTGCGGCTGCGGATGTCGGCTATGTGAGCCTGTGCGGGAGTGGTCGTCAATGGATCCCAGGGAGGCAATAGCATTGGAGATTCGGTGGGGAGCGCCAAGCTGGCTTCTTTGACCTGCTGCACGCCAGGGAAACTTGGGAAGCTAGGTGGCACAGTCTCTAGTATAAAAGAGAGCCCTACTGCAACGGATGAGGGGATAAGCTCCAGCAGATCAAAGGAAGGCCCCAGAGGGTACTGCTCCTGTGAGTGGGCTCCGTAAATGGGCATGACGCCGCTTCTGTTCGCATACCAAGACTCTTCAGTGCCACCTGCAGAGGGCCTCCCCAGTCAAGTTGTCTGTAGACGTATACGAGTCCGGGGATATGAACGCGTTACAGGAGGCTCTCCAGCCTGTGTTCGCACTAGTCTCCCATGGGAGACTACTGTCACAACTGTTCATAGTCATGTTCCATTCTTCGCGGGAAATAACGTTTGCAGGGCATGTGATGGGTGGGCCATGTTTAGCAATATTGTCACATGGGATGGTGGTGTCCAAAGCGTGGCCCAGATTGGACGCGCTCCATTGATGTCGCTCCACCGATTCACTGGCAGGAACATCAAAAATTCGTATGGTTTCTCTGGAAGGCTGGTACGCATGTCTATTGCGATTCTGTGGAGGACCCGCACAGGTTCCAGTAGGCGTTGTGAGAATGATTGTCTCCTTTCGTCGGTCCAGTCGACTGCGAGGGACACACTTGGTTCCACGTCTTTGGCACTCTTCACAAGGACAGGTGCGAGAACACTAGTAGCCAGTCATCCGACTGTTTCTGTTGCCCCTGAACTTGCCCACCTTGACTTTCCGGCGGAAACAACTCTCACATGCTTGAACCAACTCGCGCTGTTGTTGGTAGTTCTCGACAGGCTCAGTGGTACTAGTGTCTTCTTCATGCTGGCGGAACATGGTTGCAACGGATACAGAGCCTTCTTGTCCTGAGGGCGCACCTCTACTAACGTGCGTATCGGACTGCCATTTATTTCTTGACGTCGGGGGATCATTCGCCTCTAGCGGAGGAAGTAAAGATTGCTTGCCCATGTGTTATGGAAGGGCTTGGCTGTTCTTTACACAGAGCAACAGAGAAGAGAAAATGTGGGAAGATCAGCACACGCCAGAGAGAACCTGGCCTGGATGCTATTTTGTGCGAAAGGATTGGTTGGTTAGTCTCTTTGTATATCTTCTGATCTTATGTCAGGATCTAGGCTCACGCAGCATCGACATGGTTTGATAGGATTTTGAGCCAAGTCACCTCATATTGATCATACATGTCAAGCTGCTGAAGACCCTGCTAGAAAATAGCCAACGCCGAAGCCGTACCTCCTACCATTGGCCTGGCGTCGCAGCCAGCTGACTCCCTACGATAAAATACTTCCTACCGGTAATAAACCCTTATACGAAACGGACAAAAGTCAGTGAACTGAATGGTAACTGTTGACAGCTTAGGTTCCAACGGCTGCAGGTTAGATGCTAAGGCAAACAGAATCAAATATCCCTGTCACCCCGTCGCAACGGGGAAATAAAGATGAGTGCCTTCGCAGTCATGCTCGGCAGAGGATATCTGGAAATACTACAACCACTGCCCCCATATCGAGGCAGCACTGTGCAGCGGTACAAAGCCACGCAGCGGTACAAAGCCATCTGAATTCAAAGAACAGCTCTGGATGGGGGTTTCCTCTCTTGAAGGAAGAGATCCTGTCGAGGGTTCACGAGCGCGGTCATTATTCACCGAAGGATACCAAGCGGTATGCTGCGAACGCTGGCCGATGAAGAACAACGCTGTCGAACGCAATGCCATCCCCCGAGGGTGGCCTGCGATCTGCGATCGTTCTCCGAACATTGACGTGGTGAGCGAGCGCATGTTGGTATGAGAATAGACCACAACAGCAGTCTCGGGTCATTTTAAATAGGAGAGATGGATCGATGACCTTTCTAATTGAGATAGCGATGAACACAACAGCTATAGTCAGTTTGCTCATCCTCAAATCAATATTCCGATGGTCCCAGATCGCAGCTGGTGGGACCTAATTCACTGTCTCGCAGGGTCGCTGGGACCTAGTGACGTACTATCTACGGAATATGAATCGGGTACAGTGCTCGCTTTGGAATAGACTGAGTCGCTACCTCCGTACCCCGAAAATGGTGAGAGCGACCTGTGAATGGACCGGCTGCAAGAGATGAAAGACCGTGGACAGGCGAAATGGGCAATAAGGCTATGTGAGGTGGCTCGGGTGGCCCAACGGAGGCATGTCGAACAGCAGCTATATGACTTGTAGATCTCGACCATCCTCCAAAACGAGTCATCCGCAGCGATTTCCAGTGCTAGACACTCATGTCTAGCTGAACAGCCTTCTTGCGGAAATATGGTAGAATGTGTTCCAGCTTGGACAAGTCTTTCGGAGCGTCGAAAACCATCAGTGATTCTGTCGCAATGCTAGGGTAATCGGCGGACACCTCGCCTGTCCCAAAAAGACACCAGATCTACTGAGACCCGATATTGCGAGTTCAATCGATAGTCATGCTAATTTCCCAGGACGATACTAGAGGCAGGCTTTCCGGTCACGACCCTTTGTCCAATGTCATTGGTCCAGATAACCAAGGTTTAATAGGTCATCCCGGGATATTGGTAGCCAATTATTGGTAAGCATTTCCTAGCCTCAGAGATCCAGACGCGTTTCTCTGTCTCGGCTGATCAATGATAAAAGATGATGTAGGAGACAACACCATGTAGTTACCACAGGAAAACTTGAGTCAAGAGCTGGCCATTCGCAAAGGCAATGACTGAAGACTAAGGAGCTGGGGCAACCCAAAATATGGGAACTCTGGGCGATGGCGGAGCGATCTCCCAAATTGAGCCAAAGCCTTGTCCCCCTAAAAGAAGCCCCTGTTGGCGCTTCGGAACTACGGCACGATGATTTGGAATTGGCCACCATTGCACCGAAACGGCACCAAAGCTCAACACGACGCCATGCGATAGCGATCGAGCGAAAGCTATCGTGTGTTTTGGCCGTATATCAGCTGCATTAGAGCAAACTTTAAAAAGATGGACCTGGTGGTTCAGACCCCATTCGGTTGTCGCTGCAGGGCTCCATTAATCGAAGTATCACAAAACTCATTCGCCATCGTGATCTACTACAGGTCCCCATCTTTGGGGTAGGATTGTCTGGATGTCACCGAAAGAGCATCGTCACTGGTCAACGATTGTCTCCGTGTGAAAGTGCTCTATTATCTAGTGCCTCATAGTAAATTTGTCCCAGGCGACATGATTTTGACCATATTTGACGGCAAGGTTAGTTGAGTTCAGTGGTGCCGACCCCTGGACGCCCTTTGTCTGGCATTGAAAGCTACTCGGGGTCTGGCATTTCGGTTGGTAAAGAGTGTGGCCCGCCTCCGCGGCTGCTCCAGGTTGAACCTGTCCGGAATCATCGGCATCTGCCCGTCAGTCTTGATAGCACGGTATAACGCGGTCCAGTCAAGAGCGTAGAATGGTCAGGTTACATTTCTGTCATAAAGAGAAATATGAGTGTTGCATTTTGCCCTGGAATAGTGGAGAAGCCAGCCAGGGCCGTTCCAAGGTCGCTTCCATGCTGTGGGACACGAAACTTAAACACCAGTGACACGCCGGTCATTCTGTATTATTGTTAGGCAAGTCCCTGCAGGCTAGACTCTAAAGCACTTATCTGCGTCAGCCTCGTAGATAGCATGGGGCCACACACTCACTACACCCGTTCACACAGTCTAGATATGGCGTCAACTTGTACTGTGCAGTTATCTGAAGCAGATTCGGAGACCCGTAGAACTGTGCTCGTTTAGAAGAGCAAAGCCCTGCCCTTGTCCACAACCTCCATCGCTGTTTTTCACCAACGAGCTGGGACCTCCACTAGACTGATCTACAACACCTGGATCGAGATCACCATGCTCTGCGATTCCTAGTTCCCTTGCCACCGTGGCCTGGATGTTGGCACCTATCTAAGCAGTGTGCGAGGTTTGAAGTCCTAACGTGGTCCGCAAAGCCTGTAGCCGCCTATATAGGGGTGGGCTGCTTCCACGCATGTGGGAACAAAGATTAGTCCAGGTGTATGATTCATTCAGAGATACAACAGGAAGTGAAAAGCATGCTATAGACGAAAAGTGGACTTAAATATCGGAGCGAATGTGACCACCGAACCTACCGGGATGGTATTCCAGGCCGTGTGTTGCTCAAACGATTAAGTTTCCATCATCACAGTAGAACGCAAGGTCAAGGCATTTTTGGGCAGACGATCCCAGTGGGTGGATATATTACGTTTCATGTAGTGGGTAACTTGTGTTTCACCGTGAAGATGCCCATTCGATGGTAGATCTGTTTGTATTTTAGTGGTTTGTCCATGGTTCTTGAAGCGGCTGGATTTCCAGCGCCGTTATACTCGCGCATATTGCAATACTATACAGAAAGAGGCTATGTATAAACGATTTGGCTGTTGTTAATGGGAAGATACGAAAGATAGCAGAACATCTTTTCGCAAACAGGGCTCAGCTGGTGTCAGCTACTGTGTCTCTTGGGAACCGCGATGCTTGTTGGGTAAGTAAGCTAACGCTTAATACGGCAATGATAACCACTGGCATATTCTATTAGGGCAATAGCACACACAGGAAAGCATTAAAAGGGCCGTCTGACCCGGGCTCTCCAATTGCCAACACTTAATTTACGCTCACCGCCCTCGTGCCTATATTGTCGTATCATCAGTTGGGTTCTTCAGCGACTGACGCTTTTACACCTCCTGGCAATCTGTCCCAACTCGTTTCGACAATGGGTGAGAACAATGCAACATGCGAGAAACCTTCAAGCAGCGTTCCCAAAGAAACCTGATGTCAGACGGCTGTCAAAAGCCCGCTTTCAATCGGCAGCCCCTCGTTCCTTCTGGATCCACAACTGGCAAGCACTCTCCAAGCTATATGTGGCTCTACGGTCATGACTCATGCAAGCGAAGGGAGGTGCAAGGCACGTGCACATTTGCTTATGGTAGAACTTCATGCTGCTTGCGGAAACATGGGTATGCACGAGAAACAACACCTAGAACATCATCCACGACTAGCTGGAAGCAGGCTCCGAGAACTCACATGCCGACTTCCACCCGAAGACGCCCCAACAGCCCGCGTATGAATGTTTCAGAAGCTGTTCCGATTTAGGAGGCAATAAATTTTGGAGAGCTGAATACGACCTGACGAAAACAGTCATCGACTCTCGCTGCTACGATGGCGATGTGCGTTTACCTCATTTATTATAATATATGGAACTCTCACCTGGAGGATTTGGATGTGCAGGCCGGTGGGGGAACGGCCCATTCCATCCGTGCTATTTGTGATACAGAAGAAAGGCCACACTTTTAGAAACTCTTTAATGAAAATTCCGATTGTATGGCTGCAATAGATAGGACTTTTTCTTTCCCTATGGGCTCGCGCAGCTCCACTGGCTTGCTCCCGTGAGCAGGTAATATCACGTCTACCAAGCACATTCTCAACGAAGGTCTAGCTTTATTGACAAGACATGATGAACATGCAAAGACAAATAGCCACGTATAAAATGTGGGACTTGAAGCTTCGTGGATCCACTATGATAATGGGGCACGAATGCCCGGAAGGTGCATCCGATGGTCCCAATCTTCAATAGCTCGAGCTTCCCTTCTTTATGAGTCGGACGGGCCCTGCTGCGGCTTGCATATCCCCAAGACGGTGCATCAGCCTCCCACCGGACTGATGTCAGGCTCGAATCCATGCTGCATGATTATATCATCGGCTACCTCGACCGCCACGGCTGCGAGAACGTCGAAGACCTTGAGGGATATGCAGAAGAACCTGTTCTCGTCTTCTTGGCGCTTGTACTGCCGCTATTTCTAGGTGTCTCGCAGCGACTATGGGTATTTTTCTTTTCTTTGTTCTCTTCATTTGTCTTGTCTTTTCTTTTCCAATTTTTTCCATGTTTTTTGTTTTCAGCTTTCTGCAATCAGGGCCATGGTTCTCCTCCGAACTAGTACAATGTCATGGTCGACCGATGTGATCTCCGGTAGCTCATGCCTTGCACGATATTTGGTTACTCTCCCCTTGCGCGGTATGGAGAGAGACAGAACCGGAGAGATCTCGGGTTCATGGCTATAAATGCTGGACGCTACATCATTAGCTATTTCCCTCGTCCAGCTTGCCGACGACGGGATAATTCCGTCGAGAGTTTCACGACTGACTGCTCATCTATATGAGATATGGGCGTGCCGCTCTCGATCCAGCACAATCATATGTACTCTAAGAGAAAGCAGGGTAGTTTGAGGGACGGGGAGTATGCGTGCAGGCTCACCCAAAAGTGACTTGGAGTCTTCCTCCAACTCAGACCTTTAGACGACCCTCGTTTTTCTGATTCAGAAGCTTAACATTACCTGGTTAAATTGCGACTTGCCTTTCCTGGGCCCAGACGTGCGACACGCTCATGCTCTGTTAGCTTGTCGACGGTCAACAACGGAACTTGAGTTTCTAAGGCCCTTGTCAAGCGCAATCAATTCACTATGGGATTGGCCCACGCGTTTTATATACAAAAGGTTTACCCATTTCAGCATCAGCCGGTCCTTCTGCCAACATAGAGGCAACTCGCCGTGTCGAAAGTGCCCTTAGCCAGCTTTTAGCGAGAGCAGAAGTGCACTGCGTGACAGTCTGTACTTTAGTTGTAGATCGATATACTGGTGCGCATCTCAGATAATCAATTACTACGGCAGAGCAACTACAACTGGAAAAGCTGCGCGAAGTTACCCGACTCGGGTACCATATCATGATCATCGCCAAATGCACCCCCTTCCTCCTCCTGAGTAGGCCACATGTCCGGTACCGCTGTCGTTGCCGGTAGGGCAGTCGTCAGGGCAGCTGGATCCACACGTTCTGCTACACCAGCCGGGCTCCGAAGCCGCTGGTGCCAACCTGCAACGGTATGTTGCATTTCATCCACCAGTTGTCGAGTCGCCTGCTGCTCAGAACTCTTGTTCGCACCGATGCTGGTTATTCAACAATTCCTGCATTGCACTTTCAGCGCCTTCAAGGCGCTCTAACAGGGTCTTCTTGTCCCCCCTCAATGCTTCATTTTCCCGCTCCAGTGTTTCGACCGTAGCCAAACAGGCCTGGTGGTCCTCCACTGATGTGGCAGAATGGGCGTCCCGAAAACCAGAACCGGATACTTGTGCCCGCTGGTGGGTGAGTGAAGTCAGCAGAATAACCAGGCCCTGCCAACCGTGCCTGGGGACTTACCATGGGCGGACGTCTAAGGGAGCGCGCAGGTTGCTTGAGAGGCCGCGCGACGGGCTCCTCTCTCTGGAAGGATCCTGCGTCAGAAACACCACTGTGACTCTCGGTCTTCCGGGCGGTTGCGCGACCGCCCACCCGTGGCCTAGTTGTGACTATTGGCATTTATTAATAGTCCCATGATAACAGCAGAGAAGTGCGGAAATGAACAAGGGTGCCGTAGAGTGCCGTGCTGAAGGGAGATTTGGTCGGAGTCACAGCCCGCAAGAGACCTGGCTGGACAGGAGTAAAACACGCCATTGGTGATGGCAGACTGTCCCTAGCAATCCTCTCAGTCAAAGAAAGTTAGTGACAACTGTCCATTGGCTCTTTCTGCCTACATGGTCCTGTGTCACTCTAATCGAACGAGTGACGCATTGATGGTCAAGATCTGCAACACTGTGCTTTGCAGCGGACCCAAGTACCATGGGGGATTTTCTGGATCAGGGCGGTCAAATGTCTAGAATGATCTTATTCGGCCTGATCGAAATATCACAGCACATTTAGTCTGGTCTCTGAAACTGACCCACCTAGCCCATGGTTCGAGGGGCTCTGCACTCGTTAATACCATCGCACAGAGT
Source organism: Aspergillus welwitschiae (assembly GCF_003344945.1). NCBI lineage: Eukaryota > Fungi > Ascomycota > Eurotiomycetes > Eurotiales > Aspergillaceae > Aspergillus > Aspergillus welwitschiae. The sequence continues at coordinate 458 of NW_020798757.1, read as the reverse complement.
GGTATTGGCCCGTGAAATCGGAAAACCCTGGGCCGTAGGGCAAGTCGAGCGGTTAGCTACTTGGGTAAAGTAATGGAAATGGTTGCATGGATGGGGCGATGTTTATTTACCAGGAAACATCGCTAGGGCAAGAGGTTCTCCATATTCAAGTGGATCACAACTTCCCCTCCTCATTCTTGTAGTCTGCAATACTCCATGCACATACCCCCTTGTCTAGTTCGCTCTTAGTTATCTACTCCTTACAGAGAGATTCCCCTCCTCCTTGGCGATCATCATTGACTTCATCCCCACCAATTTTTGACGGCAGCCACCCACATTCTTAGGCTCGACCAAAAACTAGTCAGCCCATCCTTTCACAACCTAAATCAAGATGCAGTAGTCAACGGGCTAGATAAGGGCCTGTCATCCAATCGTGGAAACTCACGCAGCCACTTCAACCGTCAGAGATGCTTCCCCCC